>NW_024414824.1:0-4601 GCF_014898765.1 Herpailurus yagouaroundi | reverse complement strand
ATGGGACTTTATCAAGATTAAAACATTTTGCTCTTTTAAAGAGCCTGCTTGTTAGCTAACTTAATATAACATATTATAATTATATGAATTATGTAAATACTAAATATATATTTATTATTAATTTTATATTATTATATTATATAATATACATTATATATAATTAATATAATCAGACACAGCACTCTGGCCACCAAGAGGGTTGGAATCCAGAATGCAGACCCAAAACCCAGCCCCCAGTGACTTGTGGCAAGAGTGAGACCTGGTGCCCACAGTAGGAAAAAGGATTTTGGCATTCATGTGAGAATTTGAGGTGGGGAATGGCTGAACACGTTAGGATCTGAGGTCAGATTGTTAGATGAGTATGGACAGCACCTCCCTGCATTAACAGCATTGTCCTTGTGATTTATAACACCACAGTCCATTCTAAGGATCAGAAGATAGGGACATTAAGTGGCAGAGGTTGGGTCAGGATAATAGGACATGTAGGATGTTCAGTGCAACATTGTGACATGGCAACAGAAGGGAATCATGTAACAGTCCCTCATTTGTGAAGGGCTGAATGGGTCAGGTAAGTGTTTTCATTTCCAGAATGCTGTCTAGGTAGTAAGGTCCTTGCTCCTGATCTGGAGGGGCCCCAGGGACGTGTTCCTTGGCAACCAAAGTGCAGAGAAGTAGACATAATACCATGAGCCCCATGTCCTTTGGGTAAAAATCTCCCTGCTCACCATCAACATGTGTCAGACGTAGAGAAGGTGTGGAAGGATGGTCAGGCGAACCGGGACACCTGGGAACAGTCGTTGAGCAAACATGTACGACAATGGCAATGTATTCTAGACAGAATGGGATGTGAAATAGTTTCACATCTCTTTTCTGATATTCCTATAAATAAGTGGAGGGTGATGTTGCATCCTGCCATGGCAGGGCTTGGGCTGAGAGGATATGTTTGGGGAGCACATGGGGTTCCAGGCTCATCTGGGATCAGGAGTCTACGAGAGATACCAGGGGAGTATCAGTGTGTTTTCTGTGCCCTGGGATTCTTTTTGTTGCCTCTGGGCCCTGGGTGTTGGGTTTCCCTGGTACTGCACTCTCCCTGAGCCAGTGCGGCATCCTGATGACGGCACAGAGCTTCCTCCTGTCTGTCCTTCAGGGAAGTAGAGCAGGGGCTCTCATCGTTCAACTTCTCCTTCATCTGTGGCATGTGGCTCTCTAAAGACAGTGCCCAGCACGCAGGTAGGAGTCCTCAAAGGCCTGTCTGCTTGCTTTCACTTGTCGTCAGACCCATGTGAATTCATTCCAGATATGACACCACAGTGTGCACACAACTCTCCGAAGGAGAAGAAATGTTTGGAGGGCCATGGATTAAACCTGTTATAGGTTAGAGGCACCTCAAAGATCCCTTTTGCCTCCTTCCCAGCATGACATCTGCATGGCCATGATGGGTCCACCAGGTCGTCCACTGCCATCCAACCTCCTCCAGTCCAGGACAGGAGCACCTCATGGGTCCCTCTTTCCCTGAAACTGAACACGAGGGGATGGGGGTGCCCAGGGATGGCTCAGAGCTGTGACCTGACCTGACCTGGCCTGCTCTAGGCTCCTCTTTATTACCTTATGTGACCTCCTGGAAAACATCCTGAGGCATCGCAGGCATGGGTGAAGGAAACCTCTCTAACATCCGAATAATCCTGTACACTGGGGTTTCTGGTATCCAGAGCCCCAGTAAGTCAGCAAACAACGGGAGAACATCTCTAACTGTCTGTGTTTCTGGACAAGTGAGCCTGGTATGCGACCTTAGTCGGACATGGGTGCCTGTTTACGGGGGTTCCAAGTTCTCCTGGGGCCTATTGTGAGCAAAGTGATGTCACTGTCTAGGATCCACCTCCTGAGCCCACTCTTGGGATAACAACTATGCAAATAGTCCTCTATTTGCTGACTGCTCACCCCTTTCTCCATGAAATGTCACATCGGTCCACAGTTACACCAACGCACCCCTATCCACAGCCTCCTGTAAAGGTCTGGGGGCAGCCAGGGTCCCAGCTGTGAGACATATTTGGGTTGAGACACAACTCTTCACTCTTACCTCTTTCTGGCTGCAGATAAGCGATGTGTCTCTCAGGGATGGTCCCTGTCTCTTCTGCTCAACGGAGATACTTCTAGCATGTACTTCCTCAGGATGTCCTCAGGCATATGTGGGATGATAACCTGTGAAATTGGAGGAGTGGTGTCACATGTTGGAAATTTATCCAACCACATTATTTCCACTTCTCACCTCCTCTGTTTCTGCTGCTACTCTGATCCCCCCCAAAGTACTTACTGGTGTGTGTGTGTGTGTGTGTGTGTGCATGTGAGTGTGTGCATGTGCGTGCGCGCGTGTGTGTGCATGTTAGTGTTGCATGTGCATGTGTGTCTACCAGTGGTCACTCTCTGGAGTCCCAGGAGATAGCAAACCTGCCTAGTGAAGGATGGCCAAAACTTCCTAAGAGCTTAAGCTCTCTAATTTCTAAAGCAACTGGGATTAGAGTTGTGGTTTAGTAGGTCAGAACGCTCTTTTACATAGACTTTGTCAGTAGTGTGCCACGAGACATTCCCTCCCTTTCAACTGGGTACAGTTGGGGACAGGGTGGCACTTAGTGGGCTGCCCTGGCCTGGAGTGCTCCTCACAGAGGAACATGCTGGAATGCCTCCTGTTACACTCCTCTTCAGCCTCACCCCCTTGCAACCTCCATGTCTGCACACAGTTACATTAACAAAACTTTTCCAGAGCCCCCTCAGAAAACCTGGTCAAATCAGGGACCCCATTTAGAGGACATGGAGTTGGGTTCATGCCTGGTTCTGACTTTTTACCAGTCTGTGATTCTGAGCAAGGCACTGACCCTGCCAGGGTCTTCACTTTCTCCTCCCCTCAGTGGCTCCCTGGGATCCCCACATCCTGTAACACATCTTTGTGTAATTTCCTTCCTGGAGTGTGGTATGAACTTAGTGTTTGATTTCTGTTCCAAAGAAGATGGCAATGTGACCCCAAGCCAACCAAGTTTTCTTGATAAAATGTCCATGGCACAGCCACGTGCTCACCGTCACTCTCTGTGTTGTCTCTCAGATCCTCACACTGGGGAATCACCCCCGTGTTGACTAATGACACAGACAGGTACACAGAGCCTAGCCCTGAGAGACAACAACAGACAGGGAAGAACTAACGCATTCGATGTGGACTGAATCCTACCACCACCCTGAAGTGAGCTCAGGGGTTGAGTGAAGCAGGTTCTGTCTCAGTGATGAAAACAGTCCCAACCTCCTGAGAAGCTCTCAGGAGCCCCCAGCAAAGCACTGCTGAATTCCTGGTCCCCTGGGTCTGTGAGATGTTAAGTTTATGGGGAAGCCACTAAGGGTGAGGGAATATTGTCACACAGCACTAGAGCAGAGTACTGAAAATGTCCTCCTGCCCCAGGCCCTGGATCTCCTCATCTTCCCTCTCTGCTGTCCTCCCCAGCTCTTTCCAGGCTCCTTGCTCTCCTTTCAAATGTCCACTGTGGCAACACCAACCTCTGCCTCCGAGTGTCTGCACCACTGTGCCTTCTGCCAGGCTACATATAATCGGATTTGTGCAGGGCTGACTCGTTCTTGCACTGTTGCAGGAAATATTAATGTTTCCTCAGCACAGCCTTGTCAGACCCTCACCTGGTGGAGCTCAGGACCCAGTTGTAGCACCTTGCTTTTTTTCTATGGAGTCATTGCTCATGTCATTGACATTTTTGTTTCATGTTCTTTTCATCTTCCTGTCTAGACCTTGAGCCCCTAGAGGGAAGACCTGGCTGCCTTACCATCACTGGCACTATCTGAATCCTCATATGTTCTTTCCCAGTGGATGAATGAAGAGGTAAGGAGATCCATCCCACCATTTAGCAGCTCAGTCATTATAGCCTAAATAACACAAAATAACCTGTGGCATTTTTCAAAACTTATTTTATTTTATATTTTTTAAGTCAACTATACTGCTAACTTGGGGTGTGAAATCACACTCCAAGTCAAGCGTCTCACGTGCTACTGACTGAAAGAGCCAATTTTAATGGAACTAGATTGATTTCTAAGTTACTTTCAGGTTAACATTTTGTAGGTATATTAGGTTATGCTGAATTACCAGAAAATGCCCCAAATTTCAATAGCATGTCCCCATAGATTTCCTCACATGACAGTACTGGGTGCGTGTTTAGATTGGAGACTAAACTTCTTCATGTGGTCATTCAGGAACCCAGCGTTCCTCCATTTTGTCCCTTCTCCCTCCTGAGGATATCAGGTACTTCCACAACCAACAGCACAAGGGGTGATAAAGGGGACAGCAAACAAAGAAAGGCACATGGGAGCATGTTATCAGCCAGGTCTAGAATGCCTAAAATATCCGCCTTTACACTCATTCCTTGTTTTAAAGGCAAGGAGTTTTAAGTAATGATCTATGAGAAACTGTGTCCCACATAACATAGAAAATGCATCCCTAGATATGCACCACAAAATATATCAAAAGTAATTCCTGAGGAAAATTTTCTTTTTTTTTAATTTTCTTAGTGCTCAAGTACACATGCACTGGTTTCTAGGGACACGGTGGGCTCAGA
>NW_024414823.1:0-1051 GCF_014898765.1 Herpailurus yagouaroundi | reverse complement strand
TTGGGGATGTGTCGAGTAAGAGATTGCTACGGCTGAGGTCAGAGAGGGCTTTTCCTGCTTTCTCCTCCAAGTTTTGGATGGTTTCCTGTCTCACATTCAGGTCCTTGATCCATTTTGAGTTTATTTTTGTGAATGGTGTGAGAAAGTGGTCTAGTTTCAACCTTCTGCATGTTGCTGTCCACTTCTCCCAGCACCATTTGTTAAAAAGACCGTCTTTTTTCCATTGGATGTTCTTTCCTGCTTTGTCAAAGACGAGTTGGCCATACGTTTGTGGGTCTAGTTCTGGGGTTTCTATTCTATTCCATTGGTCTATGTGTCTGTTTTTGTGCCAATACCATGCTGTCTTGATGATGACAGCTTTGTAGTAGAGGCTAAAGTCTGGGATTGTGTTGCCTCCTGCTTTGGTCTTCTTCTTCCAAATTACTTTGGCTATTCGGGGCCTTTTGTGGTTCCATATGAATTTTAGGATTGCTTGTTCTAGTTTCGAGAAGAATGCTGGTGCAATTTTGATTGGGATTGCATTGAATGTGTAGATAGCTTTGGGTAGTATTGACATTTTTGACAATATTTATTCTTCCAATCCATGAGCAGGGAATGTCTTTCCATTTCTTTAAATCTTCTTCCATTACCTTCACAAGCTTTCTATAGTTTTCAGCATACAGATCCTTTACATCTTTGGTTAGATTTATTCCTAGGTATTTTATGCTTCTTGGTGCAATTGTGAATGGGATCAGTTTCTTTATTTGTCTTTCTGTTGCTTCATTGTTAGCGTATAAGAATGCAACTGATTTCTGTACATTGATTTTGTATCCTGCAACTTTGCTGAATTCATGTATCAGTTCTAGCAGACTTTTGGTGGAGTCTATCGGATTTTCCATGTATAATATCATGTCATCTGCAAAAAGCGAAAGCTTGACTTCATCTTTGCCAATTTTGATGCCTTTGATTTCCTTTTGTTGTCTGATTGCTGATGCTAGAACTTCCAGCACTATGTTAAACAACAGCGGTGAGAGTGGGCATCCCTGTCGTGTTCCTGATCTCAGGGAAAAAG
>NW_024414822.1:0-5556 GCF_014898765.1 Herpailurus yagouaroundi | reverse complement strand
GACGCTAAGTCGCGCTTGCTGTCGGAACACAGTCCGTCAGGCCCCTCCGCTTTTTGCAAGCCAGACTCGGGGGCTCTGCTTGGCCGGTGAGCCACCCCTCTGCCCCGGCTCCCTCCCGCCAGTCCGTGGAGCGCGCACCGCCTCGCCGCCCTTCCTACCCTCTTCCGTGGGCCTCTCGTCTGTGCTTGGCTCCGGCGACTCCGTTCTCTTAGCTACAGTTTAAAGCCAGTTCTTCAACTTTTGGCTCTTCATGGGCCTTCCCTTATCTTTTTAAATTTATTTTATTTTGTTATTTTATTTTATTATTTTTATTTTTTAATTTTATTTTTTAAATTTACATCTAAATTAGTTAGCATATAGTGTAACAATGATTTCAGGAGTAGATTCCTCAATGCCCCTTACCCATTTAGCCCATTCCCGCTCCCATAACCCCTCCAGTATCCCTCTGTTTGTTCTCCATATTTAAGACTCTCTTATGTTTTGTCCCCCTCCCTGTTTTTATATTATTTCTGCTTCCCTTCCCTTATGTTCATCTGTTTTGTATCTTAAAGTCCTCATATGAGTGAAATCATATGATATTTATCTTTCTGTGACTAATTTCGCTTAGCATAATACCCTCTAGTTCCATTCATGTAGCTGCAAATGGCAAGATTTCATTCTTTTTGATTGCTGAGTAATACTCCCTTGTATATATATACCACAACTTCTTTATTCATTCATCCATCGATGGACATTTGGGCTTTTTCCATACTTTGGCTATTTTTGATAGTACTGCTATAAACATGGGGGTGCATGTGTCCTTTCGAACCAGCATACCTGTGTCCCTTGGATAATTACCTAGTAGTGCAATTGTACCACTTAGGGTGGTTCTATTTTTAATTTTTTGAGGAGCCTCCATACCGTTTTCCAGAGTGGCTACAGCAGCTTGCATTCCCATCAGCAATGCAAAAGAGATCCTCTTTCTCCTCATCCTTGCCAACATCTGTTGTTGCCTGAGTTGTTAATGTTAGCCATTTTGACAGTTATCAGGTGTTATCTCATTGTGGGTTTGATTTATATTTCCCTGGTGATGAGTTATGCTGAGCATTTTTTTCATGTGTCGGTTGGCCATCTGGATGTCTTCTTTGGAGAAGTGACTATTTATGTCTTTTGCCCATTTCTTCGCTGAATTATTTGTTTTTTGGGTGTTGAATTGATAAGTTCTTTATAGATTTTGGATACTAACCCTTTATCTGATATGTCATTTGCAAATATCTTCTCCCATTCTGTCGGTTACCTTTTAGTTTTGCTGATGGTTTCCTTCACTGTGCAGAAGCTTTTTATTTTGATGAGGTCCCAGTAGTTCATTTTTGCTTTTGTTTCCCTTGCCTCTGGAGACGTGTTGAGTAAGAAATTGCTGCAGCCGAGGTCAAAGAGGTCTTGCCTGCTTTCTCTTCGAGGTTTTTGATGGCTTCCTGCCTATGTTTAGGTCTTTCATCCATTTTGAATTTATTTTTCTGTATGGTGTAAGAAAGAGGCCGAGGTTCATTCTTCTGCATGTCGCTGTCCAGCACCACTTGCTGAAGAGACTGTCTTTATTCCATTAGATATTCTTCACTGTTTTGTCAAAGATTAGTTGGCCATACATTTGTGGGTCCATTTCTGGGTTCTCTATTCTGTTCCATTGATCTGAGTGTCTGTTCTTGTGCTAATACTATACTGTCTTGATGATTACAGCTTTGTAGTATAGCTTGAAGTCTGGGATTGTGATGCCTCCTGCTTTGGTTTTCTTTTTCAAGATTGCTTTGGCTATTTGGGGTCTTTTCTGGTTCCATACAAATTTTAGGATTATTTGTTCTAGCTCTGTGAAGAATGCTGGTTTTATTTTGATAGGAATTGCATTGAATATGTAGATTGCTTTGGGTAGTATCAACATTTCAACAATATTTGTTCTTCCTATCCAGGTGCATGGAATATTGTTCCATTTTTTGGTGTCTTCTTCAATTTCTTTCATAAGCTTTCTATATTTTTCAGTGTATAGATTTTTTTTTTTACCTCTTTGGTTAGATTTATTCCTAGGTATTTTATGGTTTGTGGTGCAACTGTAAATGGGATCGATTCCTTGATTTCTCTTTCTGTTGCGTCAATGTTGGTGTATAGGAATGCAACCGATTTCTGTGCATTGATTTTATATCCTGAAACTTTGCTGAATTCATGAATCAATTCTAGCAGTTTTGTGGTGGAATCTTTTGGGTTTTCCATATAGAGTATCACGTCATCTGCAAAGAGTGAAAGTTTGACTTCCTCCTGGATGATTTGGATGCCATTTATTTCTTTGTGTTGTCTGATTGTGGAGGCTAAGACTTTTAATACCATGTTGAATAACAGTGGTGAGAGTGGACATCCCTGTCTTGTTCCTGACCTTAAGGGGAAAGCTCTCAGTTTTTCTCCATTGAAGGTGATATTAGCGTTGGGCCATTCATATATGGCTTTTATGATCTCGAGGTATGCTCCTTCTATCCCTACTTTCTTGAGGGTTTTTATCAAGAAAGGATGCTGTATTTTGTCAAATGCTTTCTCTGCATCTATTGAGAGGATCGTATGGTTCTTGTCCTTTCTTTTATTGATGTGATGAATCACGTTAATTGTTTTTCAGATATTAAACCAGCCCTGCATCCCAGGTCTAAATCTCACTTGGCCGTGGTGAATAACTTTTTAAAAGTATTGTTGGATCCGGTTGGCTAATATCTTGTTGAGGATTTTTTATCCATGTTTTCAGGGAAATTGGTCTATAGTTCTCCTTTTTAGTGGGGTCTCTGGTTTTGGAATCAAGGTAATGCTGGCTTCATAAAAAGAAGAAAGTTTCCAGTTTTCCTTCCATTTCTATTTTTTGGAACAGCTTCAAGAGAATAGGTGTTAACTCTTCCTTAAATGTTTGGTAGAATTCCCCAGGAAAGCCATCTGCCCTGGACTCTTGTTTTTTGGGAGATTTTTGATTGCTAATTCATATTCTTTACTGGTTATGGGTCTGTTCAAATTTTCTATTTCTTCCTGTTTCAGTTTTGGTAGTGTATATGTTTCTAGGAATTTGTCCATTTCTTTCAGATTGCCTATTTTATTGGCATATAATTGATCATATCTTCTCTTATTATGGTTTTTATTTCTGCAGTGTTGGTTGTGATCTCTCCTCTTTCATTCTTGATTTAATTTATTTGGGTCCTTCCTTTTCTTTTTTATCAAATTGGCTAGAGGTTTATCAATTTTGTTAATTATTTCGAATAACCAGCTTCTGGTTTCATTAATCTGTTCTACTGTTTTTTGGTTTTTGGTTTTTTGGTCTTGATAGCATTAATTTCTGCTCTAATCTTTATTATTTCCTGTCTTCTGCTGGTTTTGGGGTTTATTTGCTCTTCTTTTTCCAGCTCCTTAAGGCATAAGGTTAGGTTGTGTATCTGATATCTTTCTTCCTTCTTTAGGAAGGCCTGGATTGCTATATACTTTCCTCTTATGGCTGCCTTTCCTGCATCCCAGAGGTTCTGGGCTGTAGTGTTACCATTTTCATTGGCTTCCATGAACTTTTAAATTTTCTCTTTAACTTCTTGGTTAGCCCATTCATTCTTTTGCTAAAGAATGTTCTTCAGTCTCCAAGTATTTGTTACCTTTCCAAATTTTTTCTTGTGGTTGATTTCGAGTTTCATAGTGTTGTGGTTTGAAAATATGCATGGTATGATCTTGATTTTTTTGTACTTGCTGAGGGCTTATTTGTGTCCCAGTATGTGGTCTATTCTGGAGAATGTTCCATGTGCACTGGAGAAGAATGAGTATTCTGCTGCTTTAGGATGAAATGTTCTGAATATATGTTAAGTCCACCTGGTCCAGTGTGTCCTTCAATGCCATTGTTTCCTTGTTGATTTTTTGATTAGATGATCTTTCCCTTGCTGTGAGTGGGGAGTTGAAGTCTCCTACTATTATGGTGTTACTATCAATGGCTTTCTTTATGTTTGTGATTAATTAATTTATATATTTCGGTGTCTCCACATTTGGCACATAAATATTTACAAGTGTTAGGTCTTCTTGGTGGATAGACCCCTTAATTATGATATAATGCCCTTCTTCATCTCTTGATACAGTCTTTATTTTAAAGTCTAGATTGTCTGATATAAGTATGGCTATTCTGGCTTTCTTTTATTGACCATTAACATGACAGATGGTTCTCCATCCCCTTACTTTCAATCTGAAGGTGTCCTTAGGTTTAAAGTGGGTCTCTTGTAAACAGAATATAGATGGATCTTGTTTTCTTATCTAGTCTTTTACTCTATGTCTTTTGATTGGAGCATTGAGTCCATTGACGTTTAGAGTAAGTACTGAAAGATATGAATTTATTGCAATTATGTTGCTTGTAAAGTTGGAGTTTCTGGTGGTGTTCTCTGGTCCTTTCTAATCTTTGTTGCTTTGGGTATTTATTTATTTATTTATTTATTCATCTTTTCTCCCCTCAGAGAGTCCCCCTTAAAATTTCTTGCAGGGCTGGATTAGTGGTCACAAACTCCTTTAATTTTTGTTTTTCTGGGCAACTTTTTATCTCTCCTTCTATTTTGAATAAGAGCTTGTCTGGGTAGAGAATTCTTGGCTGCATATTTTTCTGATTCAGCACATTGAATATACCCTGCCACTCTTTTCTGGCCTGCCAAGTTTCTGTGGATAGGTCTGCTACAAACCTGACCTGTCTTCCCTTGTACATTAAGGACTTTTTTCCCCTTGCTGCTTTCATGATTCTCTCCTTGTCTGAGTATTTTGTGAATTTGACTATGATATGCCTTGTTGATGGTCGGTTTTTGTTGAATCTAATGGGAGTCCTCTGTGCTTCCTGTATTTTGATGTCTGTGTTTTTCCCCATGTTAGAAAAGTTTTCTGCTATGATTTGCTGACATAACCCTTGTACTCCTATTTCTCTCTCTTCCCTTTCTGGGACCCCTATGATTCTGATGTTCCTTTTTAATGAGACACTGGTTTCTCTAATTCTTAAATTGTGCTCTTTTGCCTTAATCTCCCTCTTTTCTTCTGCTTCATTATTCTCCATAAGTTTGTCCTTTATATTGCTGATTCTCTGTTCTGCCTCATCCATCCTTGCCGCTGTGGCCTCCATTTGAGATTGCAGCTCAGTTATAGCATTTTTTTTTAATTTTAATTTTTATTTATTTAGTTTTTTTATTATTTTTTTATTTATATATGAAATTTATTGTCAAATTGGTTTCCATACAACACCCAGTGCTCATCCCAAAAGGTGCCCTCCTCAATACCCATCACCCACCCTCTCCTCCCTCCCACCCCCCATCAACCCTCAGTTTGCTCTCAGTTCTCAACAGTCTCTTATGCTTTGGCTCTCTCCCACTCTAACCTCTTTTTTTTTTTTTCCTTCCCCTCCCCCATGGGTTCCTGTTCAGTTTCTCAGGATCCACATAAGAGTGAAACCATATGGTATCTGTCTTTCTCGGTATGGCTTATTTCACTTAGCATCACACTCTCCAGCTCCATCCACGTTGCTACAAAAGGCCATATTTCATTTTTTCTCATTGC
>NW_024414821.1:0-1249 GCF_014898765.1 Herpailurus yagouaroundi | reverse complement strand
TACTGAGCGTTTGTTGCTAAGAAATTTTAAGCACTTACGTATTTGTTTATTTAATTATTGAATTCCCACACTGTGATAATGCCCGTTTCACAAAAGAGAAAGCAAAGAACAAAAAAGGTAAGGGGACTTTATTTGTTTCCCTATAGCTCAAGATGGAAGTACATAGTCAGATAGTTTGACTCTAGAGCGTGTGTTCTCAAACGTGATGCTAACAACTGACAAACACCAGAGAGAGCATAAACAATGGTGGAGACCAGTGGAAGGTCGTGGGCTCAATGCCTCCTTGGCCTTAAAAGGTAGGCAGTATCTGTCTGCACTTGTCCACAGGTGGGTCATTGTTAGCATAGGCATAAAAATGTCTTGGCATCATTACTTAACCTGTGAACAAGTGGCAGTATGGCCCTGGTGGCAGAGAAAGAAATTTTGCCTACCACCAGGAAGCGATGTGTGAGAGGCAGTCTTATAAACTGGGAAATTAGTTATGCTGTACCTGGCAGCACCTTAATCTGGAAATACAAAATTCCATTATAAACAACCTATGCGTTTCCCCCTAAGAGTACAAGAAAAAAAAAAAAAAAGAAACAAAAAAGCCCAGGAGGCAAGCTTACCCCATACGTGCAAGGAGGATGGTTTCCCACATGTCGTTTAAGAAGTGTCTTTTATGTGGATCAAAAGAAAATATAACTTTCTTAGGTAAGATTTAAGTGTCAAAGCATTCATTTTTGCCAACGCATCAACACAGTCATCTGCAGAATCACTTTAAATCTTATCTCACTGCCTCCCCCAGTTTTATTACAAACGGAGAAGATATTTTTTTATGTAAGTCAATCTATGAAGTCCTAGGAGAAAACATGGGCAAATTATTCTTATAATCCAGTATGACAATGATCTTTCTAAAATAGGGGTGGACATTAAGCTCAGATGTAACGATAGTAGAGAAGGATCTTTTTTATTATATTGAACATATATTTTTCAAATTTGTAAAGAAAAAATAAAGACAAAAAAAAAAGGAAACGAATAAATAAAGTGAGGTGCCTGGGTGGCTTGGCTTGGTAGGTTAAGCGTACAAATTCGACTCAGGTCACGATCTCATGGTTTCTGGGTTTGAGCCCTGCATCTAGCTCTTTGCTGAAAGCTCAGAGTCGGGAGTCTTTTTCAGATTCTGTGTCTCCCTACCTCTCTTCTCCTTCTCTGCTCTCTCTCTCTCTCTCTCTCTCTCTCTCTCTCTCTCTCTCTCTCTCTCTCTCTC
>NW_024414820.1:0-1257 GCF_014898765.1 Herpailurus yagouaroundi | reverse complement strand
TTGCAATGTATTTTCCTCTCAGGACTGCCTTCGCTGCGTCCCAAAGCATTTGGATTGTTGTATTTTCATTTTCATTTGTTTCCATATATTTTTTAATTCCTTCTCTAATTGCCTGTTTGACCCGCTCATTCGTTAGTAGGGTGTTCTTTAACCTCCATGCTTTTGGATGTTTTCCAGACTTTTTTCTGTGGTTGATTTCAAGCTTCATAGCATTGTGGTCTGAAAGTATGCATGGTATGATTTCAATTCTTGTAAACTTATGAAGGGCTGTTTTGTGACCCAGTATATGATCTATCTTGGAGAATGTTCCATGTGCACTCGAGAAGAACGTATATTCTGTTGCTTTGGGATGCAGAGTTCTAAATATATCTGTCAAGTCCATCTGATCCAATGCATCATTCAGGGCCCTTGTTTCTTTATTGACCGTGTGTCTAGATGATCTATCCGTTTTGTAAGTGGGGTGTTAAAGTCCCCTGCAATTACCACATTCTTATCAATAAGGTTGCTTTTGTTTATGAGCAATTGTTTTATATATTTGGGCACTCCAGTATTTGGCACATAGACATTTATAATTGTTAGCTCTTCCTGATGTATAGACCCTGTCACTATTATATAATGTCCTTCTTCATCTCTTGTTACAGCCTTTAATTTAAAGTCTATTTTGTCTGATAGAAGTATGGCTACTCCAGCTTTCTTTTGGCTTCCAGTTGCATGATAAATAGTTCTCCATCCCCTCACTCTCAATCTAAAGGTGTCCTCAGGTCTAAAATGAGACTCTTGTAGACAGCAAAAAGAAGGGTCTTGTTTTTTTATCCATTCTGATACCCTATGTCTTTTGGTTGGTGCATTTAGTCCATTTACATTCAGTGTTATTATAGAAAGATACGGGTTTAGAGTCATTGTGATGTCTGTATGATTTATGCTTGTAGTGATGTCTCTGGTACTTTGTCTCACAGGTTCCCCCTTAGGATCTCTTGTATGGCTGGTTTAGTGGTGACAAATTCCTTCAGTTTTTGTTTGTGTGGGAAGACCTTTATCTCTCCTTCTATTCTAAATGACAGACTTGCTGGATAAAGGATCCTCAGCTGCATATTCTTCCTGTTTAGCACACTGAAGATATGGTGCCAATTCTTTCTGGCCTGCCAAGTTTCAAAAGAGAGATCAGTCACGAGTCTTATAGGTCTCCCTTTATATGTGAGGGCACGTTTATCCCTTGCTGCTTTCAGAATTTTCTCTTTATCCTTGTATTTTGCCAGT
>NW_024414819.1:0-1948 GCF_014898765.1 Herpailurus yagouaroundi | reverse complement strand
CCCTTGCTGCTTTCAGAATTTTCTCTTTATCCTTGTATTTTGCCAGTTTCACTATGATATGTCGTGCAGAAGATCGATTCAAGTTATGTCTGAAGGAGTTCTCTGTGCCTCTTGGATTTCAATGCCTTTTTCCTTCCCCACTTCAGGGAAGTTCTCAGCTATGATTTCTTCAAGTACCCCTTCAGCACCTTTCCCTCTCTCTTCCTCCTCTGGGATACCAATTATGCATATATTATTTCTTTTTAGTGTATCACTTAGTTCTCTAATTTTCCCCTCATTCTCCTGGATTTTTTTATCTCTCTTTTTCTCAGCTTCCTCTTTTTCCATAACTTTATCTTCTAGTTCACCTATTCTGTCCTCTGCCTCTTCAATCTGAGCCGTGGTGGTTTCCATTTTGTTATGCATTTCGTTTAAAGTGTTTTTCATCTCCTCGTGACTGTTCCTTAGTCCCTTGATCTCTGTAGGAAGAGATTCTCTGTTGTCCTCTATAATGGTTTCAAGCCCAGCGATTAATTTTATGACTATTATTCTAAATTCACTTTCTGTTATATTATTTAAATCCTTTTTGATCAGCTCATTAGCTGTTGTTATTTCCTGGAGATTCTTCTGAGGGTAATTCTTCCGCTTGGTTATTTTGGATAGTCCCTGGTGTGGTGAGGACCTGCAGGGCACTTCCCCTGTGCTGTAGGTGTATAACTGGAGTTTGTGGGCGGAGCCGCAGTCAGATCTGATGTCTGCCCCCAGCCCACCGCTGGGGCCACAGTCAGACTGGTGTGTGCCTTCTCTTCCCCTCTCCTAGGGGCAGGATTCACTGTGGGGTGGGGTGGCCTGTCTGGGCTACTTGCACACTGCCAGGCTTGTGATGCTGGGGATCTGGCGTCTTAGCTGGGGTGGGTAAGCAAGGTGCACAGGGGCAGGAGGGGCAGGCTTAGCTGGTTTCTCCTTAGGTGATCCACTTCAGGAGGGGCCCTGTGGCAGCAGGAGGGAGTCAGATCCGCTGCCGGAGGTTTGGCTCCGCAGAAGCGCAGAGTTGGGTGTTTGCGCGGAGCGAGCAAGTTCCCTGGCAAGAACTGGTTCTCTTTGGGATTTTGCTTGGGGATGGGCGGGGGAGATGGCGCTGGCGAGCGCCTTTGTTCCCCACCAAACTGAGCTCTGTCATCGTGGGGCTCAGCAGCTCTCCCTCCCTTTGTCCTCCAGCCTTCCCGCTTTCCGAGCAGAGCTGTTAACTTATGACCTCGCAGACACTAAGTCGCATTTGCTGTGGGAACACAGTCCGTCAGGCCCCTCAGCTTTTGCAAGCCAGACTCGGGGGCTCTGCTTGGCCGGCGAGCCGCCCCTCTGCCCTGGCTCCCTCCTGGCAGTCCGTGGAGCCCGCACCGCCTTGCCGCCCTTTCTACCCTCTTCCGTGGGCCTCTGGTCTGCGCTTGGCTCCAGAGACTCCATTCTGCTAATCCTCTGGCGTTTTTCTGGGTTATTTAGACAGGTGTAGGTGGAATCTAAGTGATCAGCAGGAAGCGCGGTGAGCCCAGCGTCCTCCTACGCCACCATCTTCCCTCTCCACCGCTTTCTTGTATTTTTAATAGATGTTGTTTCTGAAGTAGAGAACTCATATATTTTTAGAATTAAATTTTGTTATTCTATTGCAAAGTATGCATATTTATATTATTATTTACTAACAAATCCTTCATTAAAATCCATATGAATTTGTTCTATTAAAATTTATTCTTGAAGAAGACCAAAGCAGGTCTCATCACAATGCCAGACTTTAGCCTCTACTACGAAGCTGTCATCATCAAGACAGCATGGTATTGGCACAAAAACAGACACATAGACCAATGGAATAGAATAGAAACCCCAGAACTAGACCCACAAATGTATGGCCCACTCATCTTTGACAAAGCAGGAAAGAAGATCCAATGGAAAAAAGACAGTCTCTTTAACAAATGGT
>NW_024414818.1:0-3346 GCF_014898765.1 Herpailurus yagouaroundi | reverse complement strand
AGTTTAGCTATGAATTTCAGGTTTCACTCCAGAAAGTCTGTGAATTTATATTTCCACTGATAGTATGAGGGTTCATTTCCACACACCCTCACCAACACTTGCTGTCATCAGTGCTTTAATATTTTTATAAGCCTTGTTAATTTTTCATTTCTTGGATTTCTTTGAGCATTCTTGAAACACGTTTTTTTCCCCCTGACATTCCTGTTCATGTTCTTTGCCCCTTTCTATAGGAATTGTTCATCTATTTTTCTTATTGACTTACAAAAGCTATTTTTATGTAGAAAGATTAATACTTCCTCCAGTGCATTGCTTGTTTCTCTTAACATTTTTTTCACAGTGCCATATGGATGTTCTTGGTTTTTAACTTGTAACAGTTGAGTATGTTGGTGTTCTACGACGTTGCAGATTTTCCTCTAAAGATAAAAAAATAAAATCATAATTCTATCATTTAAAAAACTTTCCCTTTTTATCTCATTAAGGGCAAAAGATGAGAAAGAAGACAGAATGAACCAAAAGAAAAATAAAGACCGAGAGGAAGAGAACAGAGAGCTATATTCATCATGTTTCTTCAATTCTCAGGAGATAGGGAGTGAGTCTCAAACTTTAATTTATGTATGGATCACTTGGAGATCTTATCAAAATGTAGATTCAGATCCTGCAGGGGCCTGACATTTGACATTTCAAATCAGTTCCCAGGAGAGGCTGATGGCTAGTGGACCATGCCTTGGAGTAGCGACGCTTTAGAACAGGACAATGGGGTGGCCTCAGTGACAGTTCTAACTCCAGTTAAATGATCATTTGTTGTAAAACTCCTCACTCTCTCTAGTTAGGCAGGGAAGATTCTTTTTGCTCTTGAAACCAGGAGATAGCCATAGCTCATTTTTTAAAGAGACGGAAGTCAGCTCTCATGGAGCAAAATCCCTCTACCTCAGGGTCTTTTAGAATACCCGGCTTTTCTTTTTTAAGATTTTACTTGTAAGTAATCTCTACTCCCAACATAAGGCTCAAACTCACAACCTCAAGATTGAGAGTAGCATGCTCTACCAACTGAGTCAGTCAGGCACTCTACAATATATGGCTGAAGGTTTTTATTTTAATTTTTTACATTTGTGGCTAAAGATTTATTAAAGCGAGTATATACAGGGCTGAAGCGTTCTCTTCTCGAGACCTTCTTTTTTAGGCTCGATAAAATTAAATGGAGAGATTAATTGGCCCTTTTGGGTAGAAATGTTTCAGCTGTGTGCTGGCCTCTTCCCAGCATTATAAAGGGGTTTTTCTGTATTATTTTTTTTGAGAAAGAATAGCCACAGTCTAAACACATCCCTGAAGACAGTAATCTAATGAGTCATGTAAAAGGCAACATAATCTGGTGGGGGAAAAAAAAATCTTAGAATAGCACCCAGGAGAGCTAGATTCCTACTCTGGCTTTAACATGGTTACTTTGTGTATGTTAAACTTCCCTAGCTTAGTTCCTCCAACTGTAAGATGACTCAATATCAGAGCCTCACTTACCCAGGATGATACTGCGATAAAAAAATTCCCAGAAGTGTCTCTGGACCTTTTGGAGTAGCTGTGATACCCATGGTTCTCTTACTACTTACGGTATACTGGCTTGGCTTTCTAATTTCCAAGCAAGATTCCATAACTTTTTCTGAACTGTAAAATAAATTGTAGCAAAAGAGACTCTGGGTATTTTTTGAGGGTCTCGAAGTCAAGAAGTTGCCTGTGCCATATTCTTGCCTAGGCTGTGAGAGCGTATGGGTGTGGCTCGCTATCTGCAAAGAAAATAATAGACACGTTTGTATTTGAAAGGAAAAGGTTAAATATGGCCCCGACTCAACTGGGGTGCAGAGCAAGGGTAGTTTGGGGCGGTGCTCCCCAGCTGGTCCGAAGCACAGGAAACTAGCACTTTCTGAGTGTGTGAATTATCTCATTCCCTCGCAACAACCCTGTGAGAGGGGAATTCTAACTTTTAACGGGAATTCAGAGTTAGCAATCTGCCCAGATTTCACAACTAGAAAGAGCGGAGCCTCATCGCTGACCAAAGTGACTTCCCCTCGTTAGCCATAGACTCCCCAACCGTGTGAGTGAGAGCGCCTCTCACACAGAGGGCGGTGGGGGGTTAGTGCCAGGATGGCCCAGGTTGGCCCACAGGAGGTGCTCGGCCCGCAGGAGGTGTTCGGTTCACAGCAGTGCCTCTTTCTCCCCTGCGCTCTCATATAGCCCTGTAAGTTAGACCCAAGGCTGCTGCAACGGAAAATAAAAGTTGAAATGTCCCCCTCACTCCCATCCACCTGTCCTCAGGACAACGTGCCCAAAGGGCGCCTCTGTGCCGCTTCAGGCACTGCACACCCGTGCTTCCGCGTGTTCTCAGAGAACACGCCCCCTCCGGACTGCTTCTCACTCTTCCGGCCCTGCTTGCGTGGGGTGGGAAGGCGGCAGGGGGCAGGCCCCGGGAACCGACCTAGGTCAGAATCCACCTCCTCCGTTTGGCTGCTGTCCTTGGGCCTCAGCTTCCCCCTCTTTCCTTTACAAGGTCCTTGTTGAGGCTCAGTAAGGGTGGATGGTGCACGGTCAGCGTTCTGGGAGTGGGAGCCAGGTCCCTCTCGGAAACCTCGAAGGCAGTGCCGGCTCTCCCCTCCCTCGCCCCGGGCCCGGGGCAATAACCTCGTGGATCCAGCACCCGGCGAGGCGCACGCCCTGTCCAGCTGCCATCACCGTTTACATGATCTCAATCATCACATGCCCCCAGGCTCCTCCAGGCCCACTGCCAACAGCATCAGACTGTGTGTCACCTTCCAGGCCTCCTCCCACAAAAATACTGGCCTTCCAGCCTCCAGAGCTCTTAGCTCACCCCATAAACTCTGCTAATGCTTACCACATGCGACTGAGCTTGAGCGCCCCGCCCCACGCACCCTTCGCGGGCCCCCCAGGCCTGGCGCTAGGAGACCCTGGCCTCCAAAGGATCTTTCTCCCTAGGGGGTGCCCTCCCCACTAGGAGAACTCCCCGGGGGGCCCTTCCCGCTATAAGACCCTCCCCCCCATGAGACCCTCTCCCTAAGAGATCCTCCCTCTTAAGGGAAACTTCCCTTGGGAGACCCTTCCCAGAGACCGGCCCCTCCACTGGGCGGGAACAGGCGGCGCTGGGGTCCCTGCAGGCCACACACGACCTTGGACGCCCCTCCAAAGCCGGAGTCCACTTCTGGCAACAGGCGGCGGGTCTGCACCTAGTGGTGGCTTTTGTTGCTAACGACTGAAAACCCGTGTTTCTCGTTTGCAATCACAGTAACTTGGCGCGTAACTACCCGAACACCACCCACTGGCTGGAGCGGGCGGATCCCGGGGG
>NW_024414817.1:0-4310 GCF_014898765.1 Herpailurus yagouaroundi | reverse complement strand
TCTCTCTCTCTCTCTCTCTCTCTCTCTCTCTCTCTCTCTTTTGATAAGCCTGGCCAGGGTTTTATCAATTGTATTAAGTCTTTCAAAGATCCAGCTCATAGTTTCGTTAATCTTGTTTCTTCGATTTCAATAACATTTATTTCTGCCCTAATCTTTATCATTTCCCTTCTTCTGCTGGTTTTGGGTCTTTTTTATAGCTCCTTTAGATATAAGGTTAGGTTGTGTATTTGAGACTTTTTCTTGCTTCTTGAGGAAGACCTGCACTGCAATATACTTCTCTCTTAGGGCTGCCTCTGCTGCATCCCAAAGGTTTTGGACTATCATATTTTCATTTTCATCAACTTCCATGTATTTTTTTAATTTCTCCTTTAATTTCCTGGTTAACCCATTCATTCCTTAGTAGGATGTTCTTTAACCTCCAGGTATTTGTGGTCTTTCCAAATTTTTTCTTGTGGTTTACTTCAGGTTTTATAGTGATGTGGTCTGAAAATATTCATACTATGATCCCAAAATTTCTGTACTGGTTGAGGCCTGATTTATGACCTAGTATGTGATCTATTCTGGAGAATGTTCCATGTGCACACAAAAGAATGTCTATTTGCTGCTTTAGGATGAAATGCTCTGAATATATCTGTTAAGTCCATCTGGTCCAATGTGTCATTCAAAGCCATTTTTTTCCTAATTGATTTCCTGCTCAGATGATCTATCCATTGCAATAAGTGGGGTGTAAAAGTCCCCTACCATCATTGTATTATTATCAATGAGTATCTTTAAGTTTATTAATTTATTTATATATTTGGATGCTTTCAATTTGGAGGCATAAATATTTATAATTGTTAGATCTTCTTGTTGGGTAGACCCCTTATTCTGATTTAGTGCCCTTCTTCATCTCTTATTATAGTCTTTGGATCAAAATCTAGTCATTCTGATATAAGTATGGCTACTCTAGCTTTCTTTTGGTGTCCATTAGCATGATAAATTGTTCTCCATCCCCTCACTTTCTATGTGGAGGTGACTTTGGATCTAAAATGAGTCTCTTGTAAGCAGCATATCAATGGGTCTTATTTTATTTAATCCATTCTGATACCCCATGTCTTTTGATTAGAGAATTTGGTCCATTTACATTCAAAATAATTATTGATAGGCATGAATTTAGTGCCATTGTATTACCTGTCAAAATCTGTTCCTGTATATTGCCTCTGTTTCTTTCTAGACTTTGTTGCATTTGGTCTCTCTTTCTTGCTCAAAGGGTCCCCTTTAATATATTTCTTGAAGAGCTGGTTTAGTGTTCATGTGTGGGTTCAGCCTTCTCCTTTGTCCAGCAAAGATGAGGGCAGCAGAAAGGATTAAAGACTCCACAAGCCAAAAGAGGTGAGAGGGAGGCTGAGGGAAGTCTACCTCAGCTGCTCTCAAGTTCCCCTATATATTAGGCATACATTATAGGGAAAACATTGCACAGTATGTCAGTGGCTACCTGCCAGTAAGAACATATAGAAAGCCTGCAAAGAAACAAAGCATTCCCAAGACTACAAAAGAGCAGATATCAAAAGCAGGCTGGAGTACAAGATAAGATATTCCATAGATAACATAGTCTAAGGAATTCATGAGCACAGGCAGGACCCAACCCCTAATATGCATCAACTAGATACTGGTAAGCTGTTTTCATCAGGGTCAGAAAGCAGTGTATTGCATTCCCTCTAATCTTAACTAGGACATACCTGTTTGGTTTCCCACATACCCCCTTTTTTCTTTGAAAAGTCTTCTTGTTCATGGGAGTTGAGGAGGGTAATCAGTCATCATTCATGATATCTTGAGGAGGCCACTATGGCCTAGATCATTCAAAGGGCTATGCAAAATACAAAAAAGATTAACAAGCACAGAGTTCCAATACTCCAAATATGTAAATTGAGGCCATGGAACAGTTGGTTGGAACATTTCATATTGTCAAATAACTCCTGTTCAACTTGTATCTGTGTTTCCTGTTGAATATCTAACACTTGTTGATGCATCTGGGAAGACAGAGAATTAATCTCAGATTATAAATTCGTAAAAAAAAGCTCCTTGTGGGTGTTTTCTCCCCCTAAATCCCAGGAGTGTTGAGACATATTATATTGTAAGGGGGCGAGACAAATTTTGTCATGTTGCCAGTCACATTATGTATTTTTAGTATGAACAAGTGCCTGTTGGCAGTACCCCATCTATTCCAGGGCTGCTTCTGCAGCTTGCAGTCTCTGCATGATACTGTTATCAATCTGCATTTGAGTAATCATTGCCTTGGTGATATTAGTCATTATGTGATTGACTACTTTAGCCTTATGGGTAGACTCTGTCAGGGAGACCACTGCAACAGAGGCTGTGGCTAAGATGACAACCAATGAGATAAAGAAGGCAATAAGCCATCCAACAAATCTTTTAGGTCTCTACATAGAAATGGCTTGGGCTAGTTCTGCAAGACCATTGGACCCTTCCCAGGGCCTTGTTAGATTTCCTGAAGGCCAAATTTGAGGCTGTCTTTTTAAGATAAAGAAAAGTGTGTTGATATTGTAATGGCTGATACAGTCTGTATACCAAGCCAGAGGAGGTACTTCAAAAACATAATATGGGTTGTCAAATGTTACATTAACCAGCTTAAAGAAAGGGGGGAGGGGTCTATGATACAAGCCCAATACAGTGATGGAAAAGCAGTAGTGGCCTGGATAAAGAAAAAGATTAAGCAAATCTTGCTTAGCCAGGCTTTGAGAAACCATAGGGAAATATGCTAAAAGCCTATTTTCTGGGGTTGGTGGCATTCAAACATGGTGCATGATTTTGGTGACACGTTGATTGAGCTTCTTAAGTTGTACCCAGGTGATCTCATTTGCCTTCATCATTCGTGGGCATGGTATCCCCTGTTGACCTTGTAAGGACACATTGGCCATCTGAGGAAGAGGGTTAAGGGGCTGATCCTTCCAACTCATCGTATGGTTTAATCAGACGGGCAGGCACCCACTGCGGTCCTGATGGGAGAAGAACACATGCATATTCCGTTCCTCATGTTATTAGTTCATAGGGCCCTTTCCATGAACTATCACCTTGTATGTCTTTGAGTAAAACCTTGGCTCTAATATTTGAGCCAGGAGATGACACAAAATGCTGTTTGGCAGCTGTGAGGCCATGGGAATCACACTTTAAAAAATTTAGTGTGTATAAGTCTTTATATAGTGAATTCCAAGCAGAATCATTATGTAGGTTCCCCTTTTTTGTTTGTGAAGCATTTGTTTTAAAGTGGCATGTGTATGTTCTATAATAGCTTGTCCAGTAGGGTTATATGGTATGCCTATAATGAGTTGTATATTCCAAATTTGGAAGAATTCCCTTACCGTGGAGGAAAGGTATCCAGGCCTATTGTCTGTTTTAATTTGTTGAGGTTTACCAGCTTTTGAAACTGCCATGTAAAAAATGATGAATGGTATTTTTTGCATTTTCTCTGATGTGGATAAAGGCCACTATAAATCCTGAAAAGGTGTCTGTAGACATGTAGATATATTTGTGATGCCCAAATGGGCATAATGTGTAAAATCAGTTTGCCAAAGCTGATTTTCATTTAGACCTCTGGGGTTAATTCCCAATAATCCTCCTGATTGCTGTTGTCAATCAGGGCAGGCAGCAACAATTTATTTAGCTTGAGTAATTTATTTAGCTTTAGTTACGGTAAGATGTAATTAATAAGGGACTTATAATTTTGATGAAAAAAGTCGTGAGATAATTGAGCAGTTTTAAAAGCCATATTGTAGCCAACAAATTGGTCTGCAACCTCATTTCCTTCTGTTAAGGGTCTAGGTAAGATTGAATGTGATTTTATTGAGTGATAAAAAGAGGGTGTGTTCGTTCATCTGGTAAGGCTTGTAAAGTTAAAAATAATAATAGTAAGGAAGAATCCTTTAATTCCCCAATAGAGGCCTGTTCTATATTCTGTATCACCTAAACTACATATTGAGAATCTGCTACAATAGCAATAGATGGGTTAGGAAATTGTTCTGGTCTTTGAGTAGATGTTTGTCCTTTGGAGATTACTTTATGCCATTGTTGGTCAAACCAAGCAATAGCAGATTTAGTAGTTTTCCAGAGCCATCTATAAAAACAGTGATTGCCTGTGAAATTGGTTGTAGAAATACCTTTTTTTTGGTAAAGTTATGTTTAACAGAGGAAATTATTACAATAATTACAATTATTACAATTGTTACAATAATTATAACAATTTGATGGCAGAGAGTAAACAAGTTGGCCTACAAAATCTGCCATAGCACTTTTGCAGTTCCATAGATTAAGAA
>NW_024414816.1:0-1432 GCF_014898765.1 Herpailurus yagouaroundi | reverse complement strand
GCTATGGTCACCACAAGTGTAGCTACCATCTGTCACCATACAGAGCTCTTAGAATACCATTCGTTATATACCTTATCCTGTGCTTCAGTCTCTTTAAAGGTCTTCTTTTACTCTGTTTTTACTTCTATTTCTTCTGTATATCTCAACATTGCTCATATTTCTCTTTCCTTCAGGAGAATGAAAACTCTAGTGTCCTTAAAATATGTCCTTCTAATTAATCTTAAATACACTCATTAGTTATCTGTTTGTTGATGGGAGAATACTTTGGAAATTGGATTTCTACAAATGTCATTGTGTTATAAATCTGATGTTATTCTTTGTTTACACCCAAAACTAATTTCTAAAAATCTGTCCATGTTGCTTTAAGTCCACTTGATCTTTTTTGGTGGCTGTTCTATTCCCATTATATGCATTTTCCCTCTATGTAAGTAATCAACACCCAAGTGACCTGTGATTGTTACTAAAAATATTGTTGGTGTCAATATCCTGTACACTTCTCTTTATAGACCTAAAGTAGATATATGTGGAGGATTTTTGATTCAGTCATAGCATATAAATTATTTAATTTCACTAGGAATTACCAAATTTCTCTCCAAAATATTTACAAAATCTTACAATAAATTCCTAAAGTTCCTTTATTTTTCATAATCCTTATAGCATTTGATGCTATCTTGTTAAAAAAAAACTATAAAGATGTAACATACTATTTTATTGTTTTTCATTTGATTTTCCCCTGATAAGTAAGCATTGTTCATATAGCGTTTGGCCATTTGTGGTTTTCAGGCTGTAAATTATGTGGTCATATCCTTTACCTGATTTTTCTATTAATATTTGTTTTTCTTGCATATTTACAAAAATCTCTGTGCATATTTTAAATATTAGAACCCTTTGTTGGCTAGATATTACTAGTATCTCCTCTAGTTTGCTATAAAGCTCTCAATTTTATTGTCTGTTGCCCAGTATTCAATGGACATCTTTCAATTTCACCAAGTCAAACTCTATTTTTTCTATAAAGAGATTTTCTCTGTGGATCCTATTTAGCAAACATTCCAGAAGCTCGCAAAGATGCTTTTGTTTACTTTAGTTGTTTTTAAAACATGCATTATGTTTCATACCAATGTATTTAAATCTGTGGTTTATAATGCCAAGAGTAAGGAGTGGTATTAAGTTAGTACAAACTGCTATATTCACAACTGTGCAGCTATCAAATACTGTGTTGCTATTATTGTAAATATCTTCTACTTTGAGTCCTCTGGCCCCTCACCACTACCCTGGGCATTCTCATGGTGTTTCCTGGACTTCCCCATGATCCACAAAGTGTGCGTTATTGACAGCAGAATAGGGCCCATCAGTGGCAGCGACAGGGCATGGTCCGAATAGCTTCTGTTTTGTTGATGGAGGTGCTGTACCAGTTACTAAGCATTTTTCCCCC
>NW_024414815.1:0-1409 GCF_014898765.1 Herpailurus yagouaroundi | reverse complement strand
GAAATAATAGCTGAGAACTTCCCTGAAGTGGGGAAGGAAAAAGGCATTGAAATCCAAGAGGCACAGAGAACTCCCTTCAGACGTAACTTGAATCGATCTTCTGCACGACATATCATAGTGAAACTGGCAAAATACAAGGATAAAGAGAAAATTCTGAAAGCAGCAAGGGGTAAACGTGCCCTCACATATAAAGGGAGACCTATAAGACTCGTGACTGATCTCTCTTTTGAAACTTGGCAGGCCAGAAAGAGTTGGCACGAGATTTTCAGTGTGCTAGACAGAAAAAATATGCAGCCGAGAATCCTTTATCCAGCAAGTCTGTCATTTAGAATAGAAGGACAGATAAAGGTCTTCCCAAACAAACAAAAACTGAAGGAATTTGTCACCACTAAACCAGCCCTACAAGAGATCCTAAGGGGGACCCTGTGAGACAAAGTACCAGAGACATCACTACAAGCATAAAACATACAGACATCACAATGACTCTAAACCCATATCTTTCTATAATAACACTGAATGTAAATGGATTAAATGCGCCAACCAAAAGACATAGGGTATCAGAACGGATAAAAAAACAAGACCTATCTATTTGCTGTCTACAAGAGACTCATTTTAGACCTGAGGACACCTTTAGATTGAGAGTGAGGGGATGGAGAACTATTTATCATGCTACTGGAAGCCAAAAGAAAGCTGGAGTAGCCATACTTATATCAGACAAGCTAGACTTTAAATTAAAGGCTGTAACAAGAGATGAAGAAGGACATTATATAATAGTGACAGGGTCTATCCATCAGGAAGAGCTAACAATTATAAATGTCTATGCGCCGAATACCGGAGCGCCCAAATATATAAAACAATTACTCATAAACATAAGCAACCTTATTGATAAGAATGTGGTAATTGCAGGGGACTTTAACACCCCACTTACAGAAATGGATAGATCATCTAGACACACGGTCAATAAAGAAACAAGGGCCCTGAATGAGACATTGGATCAGATGGACTTGACAGATCTATTTAGAACTCTGCATCCCAAAGCAACAGAATATACTTTCTTCTCGAGTGCACATGGAACATTCTCCAAGATAGATCATATACTGGGTCACAAAACAGCCCTTCATAAGTTTACAAGAATTGAAATCATACCATGCATACTTTCAGACCACAATGCTATGAAGCTTGACATCAACCACAGAAAAAAGTCTGGAAAACCTCCAAAAGCATGGAGGTTAAAGAACACCCTACTAACGAATGAGTGGGTCAACCAGGCAATTCGAGAAGAAATTAAAAAATATATGGAAACAAACGAAAATGAAAATACAACAATCCAAACGCTTTGGGACGCAGCGAAGGCAGTCCTGAGAGGAAAATACATTGCAATCCAGGCCTATCTCAAGAAACAAGAAAAA
>NW_024414814.1:0-2434 GCF_014898765.1 Herpailurus yagouaroundi | reverse complement strand
ATAAGAATGGTAATTGTATATACTTTATAAGATTGTTGTGTGGTTTATATGTCATAATATGTGAAAATAACCCATAACAGTGTCTGGCACAAAAATAAACACTCTGGTAATGTTGCCTATTATTAAGTATATTTTTTCTTTATTTTTTCTCTCCTTGTTTTGCTGGAGTACACCTTCAGATAACTTCCTAATGAAGAATGAGTGCAATCAAATGTTCTGTGTTTTTGCACGTCTGAAGATATCTTGAGTCCACTCTCTAATTTAATTGATAATTTTGATAGTGTAGAATTCTAGCTTCTTTTTTTAATTGATTTATTTTTATTTTTTTAAAGTTTACCTCCAACTTAGTTAGCATGTAGTGCAACAATGATTTCAGGAGTAGATTCTTCAGTGCCCCTTACCCATTTAGCACATCCCCCTCCCACAACCCCTCAGTGATCCTCAGTTTGTTCTCCATACGTATGAGTCTCTTCTGTTTTGCCCCCTCCCTGATTTTATATAATTTCTGTTTCTCCTCGCTTATGTTCATCTCTTCCACTCATAGAATCCTAGCGTCTAATGGCCACTTTCACCTTCCATTGATTTTCCCCTAATCACAACACAACTGGAACTACAATATCTGCTCTTTCGAGTGTTTTTAACTCACTATCACTTCCACCTTCTTCTATTTTTCAAAATCATTCAGTACGTCTGGCGCATGCTTAAGGAAAAGGGAATGGAGGTCCCCCTTTTGAAGGGCTTTAAAGCGAATTTATGACCATATTTTAGACTGCCACAGCCTGCCTGTTGGCCTCCTATTATTCACTCTCATCCTGCATGAAAAATATCCTCACCTTTCCCCAAGAATCCTGGCTCTTAAAGACCCAACCCTTGTAACATCAGCTCAAAGTCCAGGATATTGTTATGTAAATTAGGTCCAGGTGTGAATGAGTCTCTTTGGGTGCACTGGTCCTGGACTACACTTTCAATCTGAAGACCTAAGAATGAAGACCTATGAATTCAGCGTACAACCAACACGTGCATGTGATAACCAGAAAACACACACCCAACACACACACACACACACACACACACACAGAAAAAACAAACAAACCAACAAAACACACACATTGCTGTTCCAAAGAAAGGAAGGAGGTTATCATGAATGAGTCACTGGTCCATAGCAATCGTGAAGTTCAGCTGGTACAGGTAGGCAGTCCTTTCATTGGGTCTTAAGGCCTGGGAATGATTTTCAATGGCCCTAGCTCCTCCGGGGTTCTGGCTTTCAACCTCTAAGTCATTCTTCCCTTCTAATGAAAGGTACCCTGTGTCTGCAGCCTCATGGTTTTCTCGGCCTACTTAATGATTGTGGCAGTTTGTGGGTCCAAAGCCTTCTTTCATTTTACTCTCTGGGATTAAGTAAACCCTTCTCTACCATGGACTTCTTCAAACATTTATAAGGAAAAACACTCCTAAACTTCAAGTGATATTGTAACAGAGAGAACCCTTTGCCCCACAGTTTACTCTGCGAGGGTATGCTAATGATATAGAACACTGGTCTTCTCCAAGACCCTTCTTCATTTAGGAAACTTTTCTAGCATCTTTTCCCCAACGTCATCTCCTGAGTGATGTTGGTAATAATTTCACCTTCAATATGAGTGACATTATTGATGTTATCTGTGCTAATAAAACATGAAATTGTATTTGAATGACATTGAGTAAGTGCAAGTAGTATCAGTTAGGGACGTGTTCAGCTGTCACAGAAAGGCTGCCACCAGTGGCATAATCAAAGTGAGTTTTACTCACAAAGAGGCTGTAGGCTGTGCTCCATTAAGGCAACAATGTCATCGGCAGCAGGCTGCATGGAATGGCAGAGCTGCCAATGTCTTTATGACCTCCTACGAAATTTTGGAAAAAAGGGTAGCAGCCATTAATATAATACTACCAATGTTTTTAGCATTTACCGTCTTCAAGATGCAGCACATGTGTGAGCATTTCAAGCTCACAATACATCTGTGAGGTAGAATTGTTGATGTCTTTTGGAGGTCATTCGTTTTCTTCTTAAGTCAAAAATTAGCTGTCATATGTCTAGGGCATGTGGTTTCACCAAATCCCCTCCTAGGTTTCCTTGGCTTATCAATGCATCAAGCAAACTCATAGGATTTCTAGAATTTAATACTTGTGGGCCATGGAGAAACCAGTTTTGCCTTATTGAATCACACTAAATACTCAGGCCATTCAGTATACTCTCAGATGAACCCTTGGAAGGTGCTCCTGTATTAGGGTTGTATTTCTGATGGCAATAACCTTGGTTCCTAGGAGGCATGGTAATTTTCATATCTATTAGTAATTGCCAACAAAGTACAAACCAAGAGTTTTCTTTGCCTTCTTGTTGACACGTTATAATATATACTAAGTTACCACGTTTCCTTGTTTTAATTCTTAGCATCATATA
>NW_024414813.1:0-3028 GCF_014898765.1 Herpailurus yagouaroundi | reverse complement strand
ACTTCAGCCAGGTCACGATCTCGCGGTCCGTGAGTTCGAGCCCCGCGTCGGGCTCTGGGCTGATGGCTCAGAGCCTGGAGCCTGTTTCCGATTCTGTGTCTCCCTCTCTCTCTGCCCCTCCCCCGTTCATGCTCTGTCTCTCTCTGTCCCAAAAATAAATAAAAACGTTGAAAAAAAAAATTAAAAAAAAAAAAATAAAGTTCAATCATGATTTATACCTTCATGAAGAGTGTGGCTGCAAAAGCTCTTATGAAAATATTAGTATATCAAATCCAGCAACATACAAAAATAATACATTATATTATAATCAAGAGGGCTTTACCCCAGGAAGGCAAGGTTAATTTAACCTGCAAAAAATCAGCCCATGTAATTCATCATGTTAAAAGAATAAACAGCGATGCAAAGATGCAGAAAAAGGATTTGACAAAATTCAACACACACTCATGTTAAAAACTTAGCCAAACAGGAACATAAGAAAATTTCCCCAATCTACAAAGGACATCTCTGAAAAACCTACAGGTGACATCACAACTAATAGTGAAATAGTGAGTGCTTTTACCTTCAAATCAGGAACAAAACAAAAATGTCTACTCTCACCACATATAGCCAACGTTGTACCTGATATCCCAGCCAATCCAATAAGGCAAGAAAAAGAAGGTGATAGATTGGAAAAGAAGCAAAACTCTCTATTTGAATATGCATAATTGTTTACACAGAAAATCCTAAGGAATCTACCAAAAAAGCTACTAGAATAAGTAAATTAGCAAGTTGCAGGGTATAAGGTCAATATACAAAATTCAGGTATATTTCTATATGCCAGCAGCAACAACTGGAAAAAAATTAAATATCCACTTACAACAACATCAAAACAACCCCAAAGTACTGGCAATAGATGAACAAAATAACATATAACAACCCCATATTAAACACTACAAAACACTTCTGAGAAAACTTAAAGACCTAAGAGAATGGGAAGATATACCACGTTCATGTATCAGAAGATTCAATACTGTTAAGATGTCAATGCTCCCCCAAAGTGATCTTCAGATTCAGTACAATTATATTCATAATTCCATTAAGCTTTCCTCTAGAAATTGACAACCTGATTCTGAAATTTATATGAAAATAAAATTGCCACTTGCCATGCTGGCTGCATGCTTGCCTGCACCCTTCGTAGCCATGTCTTACAAAATTGAAGAAATCAAGGATTTTCTGCTCACAGCCAGGACTTGATGCCAAGTCCATCAAGGTCAAGAACAATAAGGATAATGTGAAGTTTAAAGTCTGATGCAGCAGATACCTTTACACTTTGGTCATCACAGACAGAGAGAAGGCAGGGAAACTGAAGCAGTCCCTGCCCTCAGATTTGGCAGAAAAGGAGCTGAAATGAACCCAGCAAACTAATTTGAACTGTGTTAAAATTTTTTAAATTCTTGAAAGAAAGAGGGAAGGAAGGAAGGAAGGAAGGAAGGAAGGAAGGAAGGAAGGAAGGAAGGAAAGAGAGAGAGAGAGAGGAAGGAAAGGAAAGGAAAGGAAAGGAAAGGAAAGGAAAGGAAAGGAAAGGAAAGGAAAGGAAAATGCAAAGAAACTAGACTATCCAAAACAATCTTAGGGGAAAAAAAAAACAACAACGAAGTTGAAGACTTAACCTACATGACTTCAAAACTTAGCACAAAGCTAACAGTAACCACGTCAGTGTGATACTGACATAGGGACAAAAAGATCAATGAAAGAGAATAAAAAATCCACAAATGGGGGCACCTGGCTGGCTCAATCAGTAAAGCATGCAACGCAATCTCAGGGTTGTAAGTGTGAACCCCGTGTTGGGTGTGGAGATTACTTAAAAATAAAATCTTTAAAAAAATAAAATCTTGGGTGTCTGGGTGGCTCAGTTGGTTAGAGCACCCAACTTCAGCACAGGTCATGATTTCACGGTTTGTGGGTTCAAGTGCCACATCAGACTCTCTGCTGTCAGTGTAGAGTGTACTTCAGATCCTCTGTCTCCCTCTCTTTCTGGCTCTCCCTCACTGATGAATGAATGAATGAATGAATGAATGAATGAATGAAAGAAAGAAAGAAAGAATAAAAGACAGAAAAGAAAAAACCTTCTAAAAAGAAAAAAAAAAACAGATACATGCTACATGGTATTTGGTTTTTGATAAAAATGCCGAAGAATCTAATGGGGAAAAGGAACTCTTTGCAATAAATGGTGCTAAAACAACTGAATATCCATAACAAAAAAAATAAATCTCAATCCCCACCTCATACACTTATTAATTCAAGATGGATCATAGAACTAAATGTAAATACTAAATTATAAAACTTCCAGAAGAAAATGTAAAAGAATATCTTTATGCCTTGGGAGGAGTGAAGATTTCTTAGAGATCACAGAATGCAATAGCTATAAAAGAGAAAAATGCCAACTATTTTTTTTATTAGCATTACTTTTATTTTAGAAAGAGAGAGCATGAACAGTAGAGAGGGGCAGAAGGAGAGGGAGGAAGGGAGAGGGAGAGAGAGGGAGAGAGAGGGAGAGAGAGAGAGAGAGACAGAGAGACAGAGAATCCCAAACAGGCTCCACACTCAGCACAGAGCCCAATGTGGGGCTCGATCCCACAACCCTAGAATCATGACCTGAGCCAAAATCAAGAGTTGGATGCTCAACCGACTGAGCCACCCAGGCACTCCAGATTTCATCAAAATTTAAAACCTCTGGGGCACTTGGGTGGCTCAGTCGGTTGAGCATCCAACTTCAGCTCAGGTCATGATCTCATGGTTTGTGGCTTCAAGCCCAGTCGGGCTCTCTGCTGTCAGCACAGACCCTGCTTCTGATCTTCTGTATCCCTTTCTCTCTGCCCCTTTCCTACTCACGCTCTTTCTCAAAAATAAACATTAAAAAAAAAATTTAGGGTGGGGCGCCTGGGTGGCGCAGTCGGTTAAGCGTCCAACTTCAGCCAGGTCACGATCTCGCGGTCCGTGAGTTCGAGCCCCGCGTCAGGCTCTGGGCTGATGGCTCAGAGCCTGGAGC
>NW_024414812.1:0-1618 GCF_014898765.1 Herpailurus yagouaroundi | reverse complement strand
TATTTTTTCAAAAAACCAACTCTTGGTTTCGTTGATCTGCTCTACAGTTTTTTTAGATTCTATATTGTTTATTTCTGCTCTGATCTTTATTATTTCTCTTCTTCTGCTGGGTTTAGGCTGCCTTTGCTGTTCTGCTTCTATTTCCTTTAGGTGTGCTGTGAGATTTTGTATTTGGGATTTTTCTTGTTTCTTGAGATAGGCCTGGATTGCAATGTATTTTCCTCTCAGGACTGCCTTCACTGCATCCCAAAGCGTTTGGAATGTTGTATTTTCATTTTTGTTTGTTTCCATATATTTTTAAATTTCTTCTCTAATTGCCTGGTTGACGCACTCATTCTTTAGTAGGGTGTTCTTTAACCTCCATGCTTTTGGAGGTTTTCCAGACTTTTTCCTGTGGTTGATTTCAAGCTTCAAAGCATTGTGGTCTGAAAGTATGCATGGTATAATTTCAATTCTTGTATACTTATGAAAGGCTGTTATGTGACCCAGTATGTGATCTATCTTGGAGAATGTGCATGTGCACTCGAGAAGAAAGTATATTCTGTTGCTTTGGGATGCAGAGTTCTAAATATATCTGTCAAGTCCATCTGATCCAATGTCTCATTCAGGGCCCTTGTTTCTTTATTGACCATGTGCCTAGATGATCTATCCATTTCTGTAAGTGGAGTGTTAAAGTCCCCTGCAATTACCACGTTCTTCTCAATAAGGTTGCTTATGTTTATGAGTAATTGTTTGATATATTTGGGGGCTCTGGTATTTGGCGCATAGACATTTATAATTGTTAGCTCTTCCTGGTGGATAAACCCTGTAATTATTATATAATGCCCTTCTTCATCTCTTGTTTCAGCCTTCAATTTAACGTCTAGTTTGTCTGATATAAGTATGGCTACTCCAGCTTTCTTTTGGCTTCCAGTAGCATGATAAGTAGTTCTCCATCCCCTCACTCTCAATCTAAAGGTGTCCTCAGGTCTAAAATGAGTCTCTTGTAGACAGAAAATAGATGGGTCTTGTTTTTTTATCCATTCTGATACCCTATGTCTTTTGGTTGGCGCATTTTATCCATTTACATTCAGTGTTATTATAGAAATTTACGGGTTTAGAGTCATTGTGATGTCTGTATGATTTATGCTTGTAGTGATGTCTCTGGTACTTTGTCTCACAGGATCCCCGTTAGGATCTCCTGTAGGGCTGGTTTAGTGGTGACAAATTCCTTCAGTTTTTGTTTATTTGGGAAGACCTTTATCTCTCCTTCTATTCTAAATGACAGACTTGTTGGATAAAGGATTCTCGGCTGCATATTTTTCCTGTTCAGCACATTAAAGATCTCATGCGAATCCTTTCTGGCCTGCCAAGTTTCAAAAGAGAGATCAGTCACGAGTCTTATAGGTCTCCTTTTATATGTGAGGGCACGTTTACCCCTTGCTGCTTTCAGAATTTTCTCTTTATCCTTGTATTTTGCCAGTTTCACTATGATATGTCGTGCAGAAGATCGATTCAAGTTACATCTGAAGGGAGTTCTCTGTGCCTCTTGGATTTCAATGCCTTTTTCCTTCCTCAGTTCAGGGAAGTTTTCAGCTATTATTTCTTCAAGTACCCCTTCAGCACCTTTCCCTCTCTC
>NW_024414811.1:0-1514 GCF_014898765.1 Herpailurus yagouaroundi | reverse complement strand
GAACCATCTCAGACATTACATTCTTCACCACACTCGTGGCATTGGCATGTCCAGTCAGACAGCATCAGTCCATCCACCAAACATGTAGCCATTAACCAAAGAGGAAGCCAATTTGTCAAATCCATCTGGAGAGCCCCAGTGGGCAGGGAGGGGCTAGAGGGACTCCCTGGGGCCTGCTGATATTATACAAAACTTGGGAGAGATTTACAATAGTGCCCTGGGAAATAATTTAGTCAGAGGTTTAGTGGATGCCTGGGAAGAACCCACTGTCTCTCAGTTTCTTAATTATCCCATCTAATGGGGTTGGTGCAAGACCAAAGGAGAGAAGAAAGGGGCCTCAGGAGGCCCACTCAACCCCGTTGTACACCCCATCTGATCATTATCTGTCCACCTGTCTTTTCCCATTTGAGGAACTTACATGATAAACAATAGTCCAAGTGAGGGAAAAAGGCAGGCTTCTAAAGTGAAGGAAAGGACAGGGGCCTCTGATCTTGGCTGTGTATTTGACAGCCTTGTGAGCTCTGCCAGTCGCTGGAGAGACAGTGGCAGTCTCCTCATGGTTTGGGCTGGAGACTGACTGTTAGCAATTTTAGCAGAAAGATCAGTTGCGTATAATAGGGCAGCAATTATAGGCAGGCTGGAAAAATGTCCTCTGTCCTCTGGTACTCATGGCGGTGAGGACCTGTGGGATTTCCAGAGGGTGCCAACAGCCCTGAAGACTCCAGGGCATGTCTGGAATGCCTGTGAACAGTGGCGGTCTTTCCCGTTGCAGATGTGCAAGCTTGGGAAAACCTGGGAGCCCGGTGGCTTAGACTGATTTTACAGCAGGCAGAGAAGACGCCTGGAGTACTTCTAGTAGGGACACTGGCCTCAGTGGTTCCTATGTTTCCCCACATACAGAAACCATCACAAAATAGAAGTCAGGGTGGGGCACCTGGGTGGCTCAGTTGGTTAAGCTATGAACCTCAGCTCAGGTCATGATCTCGCAGTTTGTGAGTTCAAGCCCCACATCGGGCTCTGGACTGACAGCTCAGAGCCTGGAGCCTACATCAGATTTTATGTCTCCCCCTCTCTCTACCCCTCCCCTGCTCACACCCTGTGTCTCTCTGTCTTTCAATAAGAAATAAATGTAAAAGAAAAAAAAATTTTTTTTTAAATAGAACTCAGGTTTGACCACCAGATGTCCCAGAAACCATTCCTGTAGCTAAGGGCAATCATGTGGAATGAAGTAGGGTCTCCCCTTTTAAATTTGTTGAATGTTTATTTATTTTTGAGAGAAAGAGTTTGAGTTGGGAGGAGCATAGAGAGAGAGGGACACAGAATCTGAAGCAGGCTCCAGGCTCTGAGCTGACAGCACAGAGCCCGTGGCAGGGCTCAAACTCACAAACCGCAAAATCATGACCTGAGCTGAAGTAGGACGCCCACCAACTGAGCCACTCAGGTACCCCAGGTCTCCCTTTTTAGGGAGGGAGTGGGATAACCCGATTTAAACTGTTAACATGACACAAGATGAT
>NW_024414810.1:0-1262 GCF_014898765.1 Herpailurus yagouaroundi | reverse complement strand
AGAGAGAGGGAGACACAGAATCTGAAACAGGCTCCAGGCTCTGAGCCATCAGCCCAGAGCCCGACGCGGGGCTCGAACCCACGGACCGCGAGATCGTGACCTGGGTGAAGTCGGACGCTTAACCGACTGCGCCACCCAGGTGCCCCTAAATGCTAAATTTTTTATACAGATTTATCAATCTTTTCTTTTGTGGTTTCTGGGTTGAATTCTTTCATTGTTTCTTCTATTATTTTTATCGTTCTACTTTTTATAGTTAAACATTTCATTTCAATTTTGATTTACGTGATGTAGGCTGTGAGGTAAGATTACACTTTATTGTCCCACACTATTTATGAAATTGTGTATCTTTTCTCCACTGACTTGAAAAGCCATCTTTACCATACACATTTTTTTTGTACGTATCTGGGTTTATTTTTGGACCCTTCATGCTGGTCTAATCATTTCTCTATTCATTATAACACAGTTTTAATTATATTAAGTTTATAATGTATCTTATTTCATTTATATGTTTAAGTGTAGTTATCACCTGTCACTATGCAACACTATTATAATACCATTGACTATATTCCTGATGCAGTACCTTTCCTCCTCATTACTTATTCATTCCATAACTGGAAGCCTGTATCTCCCACTCCCCTTCACTCATTTTGCTCACCCCCGGCCCCAGGCAACCACCACTAGTTTGTTCTCTATATTCATGGGTCTGTTTCTGGGTTTTTTGTTTGTTTTGATTTTTAGATTCCATATATAAAGTGAAATCATGTGGTATGAGCTCTGACTTATTTCACTTACATAATGCCCTCTAGGTCTACCCATGTTATCATCTGTTATCACAAATCCCAAGATCTCAAGATCCCATTCCGTTCTATGACTAAGTAATATACCAATTATTTATATATATATATATCTATATATATCTATATATATCTATATATATCTTAAAAGATATATTAAAAGATTAGCTTTTAATCTTAAATATTAAAAGATTAGCTTTTAAAACACGCACTCGGCATGTTTGAAGATATATATATCTTAAAAGATATATATATATATATATATATATCTTAAAACTTTTTTTAATGTTTATTTTTGAGAGAGACAGAGACAGAATGCAAGTGGGTTAGGGGCAGAGAGAGAGGGAGTCACAGAATATGAAGCATGCTCCAGGCTCCAAGCTGTCAGCACAGAGACAGACGCGGGGTTGGAACTCACGAGCTTGAGATCATGACCTGAGCTGAAGTCAGACACTCAACCGACTGAGC
>NW_024414809.1:0-3782 GCF_014898765.1 Herpailurus yagouaroundi | reverse complement strand
CCCCCCCCCACGTCCACAAATGCCACGGGCAGCCCCCCCAGGGAAGCTGGTCAGGAGGCCGGGGGAGGGGTGTGCGGGCCAACAGCCAACGCAAGGCGCCACCCTTTCCAGGAAAATGTGCAGCGGACGAAGCTACGGAGAATGGCCCCCAGCGCACAGCCGCCCCACGCTGCAGGGCCACAGGGCAGGCCCTCCCCCCGGGCCTGCGGTGGGAGCCTCACACTTGTGTCGCAAGCCCAGGCCGGGATGCGGTGAGCCGCTGCGCAGTGATCACGGCTGTGCTGGAGGCGGCGGCTCTCGGCCTTGTGGGCCGGTGACCCTCCGCCAGCCCCGGCCGTGTAGCGGACAGGGTGTGCGTGACCAGCCGGCTCTCCCACCGCCCAGATATGGGGGACAAAGGGAACATTCCAGCCTGTTTGGCAGAATTGCTTCTTGGAGCCCTGTCTGAAAATAGATCCTCAATTTCACAGGTAATTAGGATCTTCCTCCGGAACACCATTAAACATGCCGGTGCCATGCACCCCGAAGCCCCTGGGCTGTCGTGTTTAATCATCTCACGGCCCGCGACCCGGATGGCTGGAACGCCTGCCATCACAGAGCGCACCCGCAGCCTCCGGGCCTGCGAGCGCCGGGCCGCCACAGGGCGTGGTCGGGGCAGGAGGCCGAAGGCCCCCCTCCACTCCCCCAGCCCTCCTCACCCCTGTTCCTGGCCCTCGAGCCCCGTCATTCCCAAGTGCTTCAGGCTAGTGGAGATGGACCGTATTCTGGAATGTTCAAACGCATCCTGGCTGTCGGCTTTGGGTTTGCCTGGAGGGTTCCGAGCAGGGTCAGCAGGTGAGGAGACGAGTGTTTGGGTGCCGTGCGCCAGGAGCAGGGCCGTGGGCGGCCCGGGGTCCAGGGACAGGCTGCAGGTGCCCTGCCGCGGGGCGGTGGTGAGCAGGTGGGCGGGTGGGCCGGCTGCGTCTGGGGGACTGAGTCAGCACCGAGAGGACAGGGACCCTCTCAAGGCAGACAGAGAAGGCGGGCAGAGGAGAGGGCACTCCCCTCAGACTTCTCTCTGTCCCCCGGGGCCCTCCGCCTGCGCGCAGCCTCTGTGCTTCACCCCTGTGTACGTGCAGCCAAACTGTGAGTGACGGCGGCACCACACGGAGGGCCCGAGCCCCCCGACCCAGCCCTAGAGCAGGAGGCCTGGGGGCCAGGAGCAGCCCACGCTCTGGCAGGGGGCTCCCTCCCAGAGCCGGCACGCACCCTGCAGCCCCAGGGTCAGAACTGCTTCCCAAACAGCCTCCTTCCAGGGGCATAGCCGAGTTGTCGTGGGTGCAGGGGTGGAGCCAGGGGGCGAGGAGGCAGAGTTCCCACCATCCGGCACCCCCCCCCCCGCCCCCCGCTCCTGCGCTGCCCGCCAGTCTGGTGAGGAATGCCGGGGAGAACTCTCCATGCAAGCCTCGGCCTCCGGGCGTTTGTGAAGACATGTTTGTCAAGTTAGGGGAAACACACATTTTATACAATTTGTTGGCTTGACTTAGCACGACTCGACATTTGGGCCTAAGGCACACGGCCCCGCGACGCTGGGCGCCTTCCCACCCGCTGCAGGCCGTGGAGACAACACCGTGGCTGTGTCTCCGCCAGCCCCTCTCACCGGGAGGAGGACGGCACAGGACAGGGCAGGAGAGGGCCCCGCACACAGCCCCACTGAAGACAGTCCCCAGTCAGGGAAGGAGCTGGCACTCTGCGCGGCCCCGGGTTCCGGAACACTCTCGAGGGAAGGCAGCCTGCAGGGTGGGGATGCCGGCCCAGAGTGTTCACCACCAGCTCTCCCGCCGACAATGGTCTGCGTTCCCAGACAAGCCTCCTCTCCTGGGGCTTTCTTCCTGGGCACGAGCTCCGGCCTGGTGAGCCCGGTGCTCGGCTGCCCCCTGGGCTGCGGCCCGTGAGCCTGGGCCTTGGGCCGCCCCGAGTATGTGCCGCTGCTGTGCGTGGTCTGTCTTCCGGGGGGACCCACCCGGCAAGACACCGAGGCTTCTGGCCTTGGCAGCAGGGACATGAGGCCTCCAGACAGCATTTCAGAGAGCAAGTGGGCCCCCCAAGCAGAGCCTTGAGGTGACCTGCGCCTGCGTCCCCGAGGACCCCGAGCCGCTCCCTGGTTCCTCATCCTCAAAGGCCGCGAGATACCGCGTGTTTGCCGGCCTGTGGAGCAGTCCGTTAGGCGGCAGCCGTGAACCTGCCAGACGCGGGGGCATATCTGCAGAGCCCACGCTCCTCCCTGCTCCTGCCACGGGGGCACCGCCCTCCGCGGCCTCTGTCCGCGCTCCGCTCCGCTCGGGGACACAGGCTAGGACGCCTGCAGAAGTAAGCGTTCTGGGTTGTTCGCTACCGAGTACTAAGAGGGACAATAGACATAATTGTACAAAGTTTTAAAAACAAGATTTGCAAGAAAATGGGTTTTGCAGTCAATCATGACTGACCAGAAAATTCTATTAAACCGAACGCCTAGGTCCCCAACACTCATCTGAGTCAAGGCTGCACTTTATTTCTTACACACTGTTTTGGATTCTGCAGAGAATTTTACTCGGCTTCTTGGGGAGCGCTGAGACACGAACACGTTTCCAGGGTTTCATTCTGTGTGACATAAAGCCCCTAACAGGTAAGAAGACGCGCAGCTGTGGAGTGCAGGTAAGGGTGTGACGTCACTGTCTTTGGAAGAAACGGGGCAACAGCACAGTCTGACTTCTGGTCGTACGACGGGGAAGGGCCAGAGCCGAGAGGGAACAGACACCAAGGTCAGTCGAGGTCGAGTGGGGGCCACGGGGGCCCCACGGAAGCAGGCGGCAGAGAAGAAGCGGCTTTGGTCCTAGAGGTCACTGCCCACCGCACCCCGCGGTCAAGCTGGCCTGTCCCCTGCCCCGACAGTGGAGGGAGGAACGGGCCCGAGGGACCCGCCGGTCTGCTGTCCAGTGACGGCCTCCGGGACGCTGCAGCTGCCGCTGCTTCTAGAACCCGCTGGCACCTTTCCACGGTGAGCTGCTTGCCGTTACCACCGTGAGGCCCCCGGATGGCGAGAGCCATCCTACAGGAGGCGGCCGCCAGCTGCCCAGGCGGCCACGTCTGTCTACCTCTCTCCGTCTGTTTCCCCTGTGACCAAGGGCCCTGCGGGACGTGGGCCAGCCCTCCCTGGAGCTGGCCAGGGGACGGCAGCACCCACTCAGCAGCCAGCCTCCTGCAGCAGGCGCTCAGCTGTCACGGCCTGAGTGGGGCTGCACCCTGGGAGCCGGCCACAGGGAGCCCACACCAGGCCCTGCTGGTCTGCACACCTTGACCTCGTCTCTGTGACTTCCTGCAACCACTCTGGAGCCAGGACGGGAGACTCGAGGAGATCGAGACCCCTGGCCACGCTCCGGTGACAGCTGGGCGAGTAGCTCAGGCCGCCCAGGAGCTGTCCCAGCCCAGGATCTTGGGGCCCCTGCCTGAGCCTCTCCTGCAGCCACAAGGTTTCTCCTAAGCCGCTGAAGCAATATGGCTTTGCAGCAATAAAGGAAGAGGAGGAGTGAGAAGGGGTGGAGGAGGGGGAAGGGAGGGGGAGGAGAAAGATGGGGAGAAGGGGAGAGGGGAGAGGGAGAGGTGGGAAGAGAAGGAGGAGGGGAAGGGAGAAGGAAGAAGGAGGAGGGGGAGGGGAGGAGCAGGGGGAGGAGGGAGAAGGAAGAAGGAAGAGGAGGGGAGGAGGGGAAGAGGAGGAGCAGGGGGAGGAGAGAGAAGGAAGAAGCAGGAGGGGGAGGGAGGAGGAG
>NW_024414808.1:0-2660 GCF_014898765.1 Herpailurus yagouaroundi | reverse complement strand
CAATGGAGCTATAAAGCCTTCCAAATCCAACAGTAGGTTATGTTACAATTTCACTGTTGTTCTCATGGAGCTTTTCCAACAATCTATGAGGTTTTCTGAAGGTGTTAGAATTACATCCATTTGAACACCAGAAAGTATATGGGTTTCTATTTATATCTATCATGAGACAAATGTTCAAATCATAGCTTTTTCTGAGATTAGTGACACAAATGCAAAATAATCCAAACCCAATGGAGCCTAAGAGAGAGAAGTCCTTACATTCTTTTCTTATCAGAGAAGTAGGCTTTGCTTTGAGGGGGGCTGGGTGTTTTTATCAGCCTTTTCACTAATTTTACTAGGAAACAAATGCATAGTTTACTTCCACATATCAATTCACAAAGCTGTAGAACAAAAGAGCCACAAGGGACTTAAGAAGTCAACCTCCTTGTTCAAGGTCAGTGGCAAAAATGGGACTATGACCAGATCTGCTTTTCCTACTGTTCCATAAGTTCAGTTCAGTTGTTTTCACATATGTATATTAGATACCAACTTTGTATAAAGGAAACATCTTCTGAAGCATAATGTTTGCAAAGAACAATTGCGCCAAAATATCTGCCATAAATCCCTCCTTCGATATGACACCGTCTCTCGATACAGTTTTTGTTCAAACAAAATGTATACCCTGTAGCAATAACATAATCTGAAAAGAGAAATTCTTTGTCCACTCATGACTCATTCATTAGCCCAGTCAATTATCAAGGATATAGTAAGAGTCTTACCATGTCAGGCACAACTAAGTTTAAGGGTAAGTAGATCCATAGAGATGGTTCTTACCCTTGAGGAATTTATTGGCTAGTGGGGAGACACAGAGATATCAACTAATGACTAACAGCATTATGATCAAGGCAAGGAAATGCTGAAACAGCCGTTTGACTTTTAGCCTGAAGGAAGTCAATTAGATAATATTTGTGAGGGATTTGGAAGTACACCTGGTCATCTTTCTTTAAGGTTTGAGTGTAATTAATGGGACGCTACCTCTGCTATGCTTGAAGTTACCAACCATCAGGTACTGTAACAGAACATTCACTCATTCAGAATCTCCCAAATTCTCTTCTCTTTCATACATCAAAACAGAAGTGGGTTTCAGTTTTTCCCTAACCCAGTTTGCTAAGTGGACATTTAAAACCTGGCATCGGCAGGCTGTGTTGGAAGCATGGTAGTGGGGGTTCAGAAGTTCTCTCAAGGAGTAAGGCAGCATCTATTCACAGCCATAAAGATTCTGAGGATGGAAGAACACACTCCCCAGCATTATGCTCAGAGAAGGGGCCAGGACTCTGAGGATCGATGCTCTGTCATTCCCTCACCTATGCATATTCCTAAGGCATAAGGCAGCCCCAGAGTGGTGAGGTCAAGTCAGGTGATTACAGAGTGCCTGTCACCTCAAGGGTTAGTCATTATGGAGTTCAGGCTGTGAGAGGAAACTTTTTTAGGACTAATGGCAAGAACTGAACAGAAGACTGTAGGGTGCTGTGCTCCTGCAGAGGAGACTTTGCCCAAAGGCCCTATGAGGATGGCTATAGGGTTCAGTTGAGATGATGTCTTGCCCTAATGGGCCCAGTTTCAAGGCTTCCCTGAGTCAGGTTTTCAGTTCACCTGCCCAGTTGCTTACAGGAGAGCTAGCTGGCTGGGTTAGGACTAATTCCAGGGTTTGCCACATCATAGAAACAGAGCACTCTCTTTGCTTCTTGCTACAATTCAGAACAATTTCTGATCCATGTCTCACCATGACAATAAGAGTTGTCACCTTCTCCCACACCGTAATGTACCAGAAATGAAATCATAACTCAACCTTTCTTCCTGCAATATCCACAGTCTCCTTTATGCAAATTTATCCAATCCTTTCTGAGAACACTCAGATGCCATCACTAAGAGGAACTGGCTGGCTTCCAGAAGTCAAATGAAAGTCTCTATTCACCTTCTCTGCAGACCTCCTAAACACAACTTCTATCTGTAAGCAGCATAACACAGTGGTTGAAAGCACAGCCTTTAGAGCCACATTCCTTGAGGTTAAAATATCCTGGCTCCCCCACGTACTACCTGTGTAAATTTAAATGTCCTGTGTCAACTCATCTGTAAAATAGATGTTACAATAGCTCCTACTTCATGGGGTTGTTATGGTGCCTATAAAATAGATAAAGCATTTAGATCAGAGTAAGTATAGTATAATATAATAGCTTATGATTATTATTCTTATTTTAGTAACAGCGACTAGAAGCTGTTTTCATAAGGGAGGAAAATCTCTCTGACAGGGTGCTGTATTACAAAAAGATTAAAAATTGCAAAACAAGCAACATTCAGGCCATTCCGGAGAAAAGAGTTCATATAAAGATACGAAGGTATTCAATCTTTGAACATGAGATCATGACCTGAGCTGAAGTCAGACGCCTAAAGGACTGAGCCACCCAGACACCCTGGATTTATATTTACTATGGGAAGAGGACTATGGAATGAGAAGGTTGTAAGAGGATCACGATTTTGGTTTTGAATATAATGTGTCAGAGACGTTTGTTAGACATACAAGCAAGGGCATCAAGTGGAGAAATAGGAGATGGGAGTCCAGGGGGAGGTCTGGGCTGGTGATTTAAATTTGAGGATCATCAGGGGAAAAGGTATTTAGGAGA
>NW_024414807.1:0-1185 GCF_014898765.1 Herpailurus yagouaroundi | reverse complement strand
GGGGGGGAGTGCAGAATGAGGAGTGTGGGCACCCCGAGAAGAGTGGCCAGACACCAAGCTGACTGATCGCAGGCCTCGGGTGCGGTTCTAGCGGGCTTCCTTTATCTCCTACAGATCGGCGCAGCTAGGAGAGCTCCAGCTGGGGCGCAAAAGACCTTGGCCTCCTGGTCACCCTTGACCTGGGGTGTGGACATGACCCTCCCATCAGCCTGCTCCTGCTCTGGGTGGCTTCCCCCCACGTCCCATCCTTACAACACACACAGCCTCACACACACTCACAGACACAGGGAGGCTCGTGCGACTCACAAGTAGGATCAGGGCCGTGTCAGGGTAGACCGGCCGGTCCTGGGCCTCCCGGTGTCACCTTTGCGTCCCTCCGGGCACGTGACCAGAGGCTTCGGCGGTGAGACCGGACTCACCGTCTGCAAGTGGGAAAAGGCTCTCCCTGTGGGCTTTCCTGAGACCACAGCCTCGAGATATCAGGACACAGCATGAGAACACGTTGTGCATTCGAAGGTCTCCAACCACGGGAGCTGAGTGGGGTGCTTCTCTAGAAAGGGGGTGGCTGTGATACACACGGGGGCATCTTGGGGATCCCCTGGCCATCGGCCTGGCGTATCTCCCCTCATGGTCATGTTCCCTGGAGACAATGTCCCCGCCCCACACCACTTTTCTCCCCCACCGCCTGTCACCTCCAGGGTCCACTCATCCTTTGACCCCCAAGCGGGTGGTTAGTTACTGGGGGGCAGGGGACTGTGTTTCCATGCAATTGCGTGGACCTGTGCCCACTCGGGGATGCCCAGAGGAAAGGACCCCACACGGGATGGGTTCAGTGGTCCTTCAGGATCTTAGAGGCTCTCATTCCCTCGAAAACCCCACAGGAAAGTGAAGCCCTGGCCTAGGAGGCCGAAACCTCCCCCAGCGCCTCTAGGCTCTGATCACCTGGTGGGTCCCCGGCCAGTCCCTGCCTCTGCTGGCCTCAGTTCCCCGACTGTTCCATGAGCGCTTGGAGGAGGAGCTTCTCCAGTCCGGCTAGAGTGGCCCCTGGCTCCCACCTTCGGGCAGGATGTGGCGCAGGTGTCTTGGGGACGGGGAGGTGCTCCCACCAAAGGTAGAGGCAGGTGGAGCCTGCGCGCCTGCGCAGGTGCACCGGGACCATGGGACTGCGCGCACGGGACCACCTCG
>NW_024414806.1:0-1520 GCF_014898765.1 Herpailurus yagouaroundi | reverse complement strand
AAGGTTCCTCCAAAGTGTTTCCAAAATGGTTATACCAATTTACACAATCTTCTCTCTATAGCAGTGCCTGTGTAGTGCCTGTGCTCTGAATACTTGATAGCCTTGCCAACACTTGCTAATATGGTCTTTTTCATGTTATCTATTCTGACAGGTGTACAGATTTTTTTTTATTTGAGAAATATCAATCCAAGTATTGTATACAAATAGTTAAAAAAAAACCCCACAACATCCAAATTGCAGATCAGGACTTGCAATAAAAAATCAAAAGCTTTGTTTCCCCCATGAACACCTCTTCCCCAGAGGCAACACTTTCTTTTGTTTTCTCTTTTCTTTTTTTTTTTAATCAGGGTTTTTTTTAAACAGACCATTTTTTAAGGACAAGTTTACATTTAGAGACAAATTGCACAAAAAATACGGCTTCCTCACCCCCAGTAGTTTCTATAGTACCTTGCACTAATGTGGATACATTAATTATAAGTGGTGGATGAGCCATTATTGACTGACACATTATCATTAGACACATTATAATTTACTAATAGTTAGGGTTTATTTTGTGTTATATAGATTCATGAGTTTTGAGAAATGTATAATGGTATGTATCTACTATTGCAGTATCGTACAGAATAGTTACACCACCCTAAAGTGCCCTGTGCTCCGACTAGTACCACTTCCTCTCTCCCCCTAAACCCTAATAGCCACTGGTCTTTTTACTGTCTCCGAAGGTGTTTTGTTGTTGTTGTTGTTGTTGTTGTTGTTGTTGTTGTTGTTGTTGAAGTGTCATTGTTTTGTTTTCTTTTGTTTTGTTTTTCCAGGACGGTATCATAGTTGGAAACGTAAAGCAAATGGCTTTTTCGTATTGGATCCCTTCACTAGTAATCCACACTTAAGTTTCCTCCATGACTTTTAAGTAGCTCCCTTTCTCCCTCTTTCCTTCCCTCCTCTTCTGTCTCTCTGCCTCGCTTTCACTGAGGGAGTTTATTTTCTAAAACAGCTTTTAAAAAGCTGGTTTACAGAAAAAGACTGGAAAGTGCAGAGTTCCCCTGTTCTCCCTCCTACCCCCCAAAACATAGTTTTCCCTATTGTAGACTTCTTGTGTCAGTGTAGTGCATTTTTTACAACGGATGAGCCCATATGAAAACTATTTATAACTACAGAACGAAGTTTACCTTAGCATTCACTGTGGTGTGCAGTTCGGTGAGTTTTGACAAACGCACAATGCCATAATTGAAAGCATTTCACTGTCTTACAAGATGTTTCACTGCCGTAAATATTCCCTGTGTTCATCTATTATTCATCTCTCCCATCCCCCCTGAGTTCCTGGCAACCACAGGTCTCTTTACCGTCTCCATTATTTGAGGCAACACTTTTTACTGTTCCAGATTTATATTCTTTTGTTAGTAATCTTCATGAAGATAAGTAGTATAGTATACTGCTGCTTATTGATTTGTCAGTTTTAAGCAATGTCTACTGACTTCCTATGTGAAGTTGACGTATAGGTCGCTTAAGCCACCTGTCTTCTC
>NW_024414805.1:0-1033 GCF_014898765.1 Herpailurus yagouaroundi | reverse complement strand
TCCAGTCTCGTGATCTCCCTTGAGGGCTGACGTGAGGGCCCATGTCAGAAGGCGGCTCAATTGCAGGGTTAGGGTTCGAGGGAGGCTTAGGTTTCGGTGGAGGTTCCCGGTTCCGGGTAGGGTTAGGGTTAGGGTTAGCTCCCAGGAGTCTCCAGGCGCCGAACCCTCAGCAGGGCAGTAGTCTTCGCCAAGGCCTGAGTTGAGGGCACAAAGAACGGTGCCGGTCAGGATCCATCTTTGGCTGCCAAGGCCATACACGTCGATACCCCCTGGTCGAGGAGGCCTCTGGAATCCTCTCGGACAGCTGCAGCCTGGCCTGGGAAACGACATGGGGAGCCTCCAGCTTCCATGCCGAGTCAGTCTGCCCCGCATCTGGACTCCAGGCGCGCGATATTGTCAGACGTTGGAATTGGGTCCCAAGGGGAGACAGTCTTAGCTAGGGTTAGGATTCGGGCTAGTGACGTCGCCAGGGCCGAAGCGACTCCAGTCTCGTGATCTCCCTTGAGGGCTGAAGTGAGGGCCCATGCCAGAAGGCGGCTAAATTGCAGGGTTAGGGTTCGAGGGAGGCTTAGGTTTCAGTGGAGGTTCCCGGTTCGGGGTAGGGTTAGGGTTAGGGTTAGCTCCCAGGAGGCTCTAGGCGTCGAACCCTCAGCAGGGCAGTAGTCTCCGGCAAGGTCTGAGTTGAGGGCACAAGGGACGGTGCCGGTCAGGATCCATCTTTGGCTGCCAAGGCCATACACGTAGATACCCCCTGGTCGTGGAGGCCTCTGGAAACCTCTAGGACAGCTGCAGGCTGGCCTGGGAAACGACATGGGGAGCTTCCAGCTTCCATGCCGAGTCAGCCTGCCCCGCATCTGGACTCCAGGTGCGTGATGTTGTCAGACGTTGGAATTGGGTCCCATGGGGAGAGAGTCTTAACTAGGGTTAGGGTTCGGGCTAGGGACGTTGCCAGGGCCGAAGCGACACCGGTCTCGTGATCTCCCTCGAGGGCTGAAGTGAGGGCCCTTGCCAGAAGGCGGCTCAATTGCAGGGT
>NW_024414804.1:0-1104 GCF_014898765.1 Herpailurus yagouaroundi | reverse complement strand
GGTCCTGGTTCGCGGTAGGGATAGGGTTTCGGTTAGGTCCCAGGAGGTTCAAGGCGCCGAACCCCCCACAGGGGAGTAGTCTCCCCGAAGGGCTGAGTTGAGGGCACAACGGACGTTGCTGGTCAGGAACCGTGTTTGGCTGCCAAGGCCACACACGTCGATCGGCCCCTGAGAGGAGCCTCCGGAAGCCTCTTGGGGAGCTGCACGCAGGACTGCGAAACGACATGGTCAGCTTCCAGTTTCTTTGACACGTGAGCCTGCACCGCGTCTGGACCGCAGACGCGGGGTGTTGTCAGACGTTGGAATTGGGTCCCATTGGGAATTGAGCATTAGCTAGGTTTGTTTCAGTACATGGACACCGCCAGGGCCGAAGCGACTGCGTTCTCGTGATCTCCCTCGAGGGCTGAAGTGACGGCCAATACCAGATGGTGGCTCAATTGCAGGGATAGGGATCGACGCAGCCTTAGGTTTCCGTGGAGGATCCCAATTCCCTGAAGTGTTAGGGTTTGGGTTAGGTCCAGGAGGCTCCAAGCCCTACAACCACAGCAGGGCAGTGGTCTCCCTGAAGGGCCGAGTTGAGGGCAGAAGAGACATTGCGGGTCAGTATCCGTCTTTGGCTGCCAAGGCCACACACGTCGATCCACCCCTGGTCGAGTAGGCCTACGGAATTCTCTCTGGCAGCTGCTGCCAGGCCTGGGAACAGACATGGGGAGCTTCCTGCTTCCATGCCGAGTCAGCCTGCCCTGCATCTGGGCTCCAGGCGCGTGATGTTGTCAGACGTTGCAATTGGGTCCCATGGGGATATAGCCTTAGCTAGGGTTAGGGTTCGGGCTAGGGACGTCGCCAGGGCCGAAGCGACTCCGATCTCGTGATTTCTCTCGAGGGCTGCAGTGAAGGCTCGTGCCAGAAGGCGGCTCAATTGCAGGGTTAGGGATCGAGTCAGCCTTAGGTTTCCGTGGAGGGTCCCGGTTTTGGGTAGGGTTAGGGTTAGGGTTAGCAGCCAGGAGGCTCCAGGCGCCGAACCCACAGCAGGGCAGTCATCTCCGCGAAGGGCTGAGTTGAGGGCACAAGGGACGGTGCCGGTCAGGATCCGTCTTTGGCTAC
>NW_024414803.1:0-1024 GCF_014898765.1 Herpailurus yagouaroundi | reverse complement strand
TCAGCCTGCCCCGCATCTGGACTCCAGGCGCGTGATGTTTTCAGACGTTGGAATTGGGTCCCATGGCGAGAGAGCCTTAGCTAGGTTTAGGGATCGGGCTAGGGACATCGCCAGGGCCGAAGCGACTCCGGTCTCGTGATGTCCCTCGAGGGCTGAAGTGAGGGCCTGTGCCAGAAGGCTGCTCAATTGCTGGGTAAGGGTTCGAGGGAGGCTTAGGTTTCGGTGGAGGTCCCCAGTTCGGGGTGGGGTTAGGGTTAGGGTTAGCTCCCAGGAGGCTCCAGGCGCCGAACCCTCAGCAGGGAAGTAGTCTCCGCCAAGGTCTGAATTGAGGGCACAAGGGACCGTGCCGGTCAGGATCCGTATTTGGCTGCCAAGACCACACTCGTCCATCCGCCCCTGGTCGAGGAGGCCTCCGGAATCCTCACGGGCAGCTGCAGCTGGGACTGGGAAACGATATGGGGAGCTTCCAGCTTCCATGCCGAGTCAGTCTACACCGCCTCTGGACCTCAGACGAATGAGGTTGGCAGACGTTGGAATTGGGTCCCCATGGGGAGAAAGCCTTAGCTAGGGTTTGGTTTCGGGCCAGGGACGTCGCCAGGGCCGAAGCGACTCCGGTCTCGTGATCTCCCCTGAGGGCTGAAGTGAGCGCCCATGTCAGATGGCGGCTCAATTGCAGGGTTAGGTTCGAGGGAGGCTTAGGTTTCGGTGGAGGTCCCCGATTCGGGGTGGGGTTAGGGTTAGGGTTAGCTCCCAGGAGGCTCCAGGCGCCGAACCCACAGCAGGGCAGTGGTCTCCGCCAAGGTCTGAGTTGAGGGCACAAGGGACGGTGCCGGTCAGGATCCATCTTTGGCTGCCAAGTCCATCCATGTCGATCCCCCCTGGTCGAGGAGGCCTCTGGAATCCTCTCGGACAGCTGCAGGCTGGCCTGGGAAACGACATGGGGACCTTCCAGTTTCCATGCCGAGTCAGCCTGCCCCGCATCTGGACTCCAGGCGCGTGATGTTGTCAGACGTTGGAATTGGGT
>NW_024414802.1:0-4113 GCF_014898765.1 Herpailurus yagouaroundi | reverse complement strand
TTTATTTATTTTTGGGACAGAGAGAGACAGAGCATGAGCGGGGGAGGGGCAGAGAGAGAAGGAGACACAGAATCCGAAACAGGCTCCAGGCTCTGAGCTGTCAGCCCAGAGCCCGACGCGGGGCTCGAGCTCACGGACCGCGAGATCGTGACCTGGCTGAAGTCGGACGCTCAACCGACTGCGCCACCCAGGCGCCCCTCCTTTTGCGCTTTTAAATAAAAACATGAAGTGATATGTGGACAAATCCCCAGGTGGAAGATAGTGGGTGCGCTCTTGCTCCCAAGGACCTTACAACACTTAATAGAGGATTTGATTTAACGTTCACTGAAAAGCCGCCTTTGGCCTGACCTGGTTTCTGGAATTTTCCGGGTTATTGAGGCTGTGCAGGTCTTCATTTTCTTGGCCTTGCCCATGACATTCCATGCGGACGTGGCTGCGTTTGCCTGCTCTGTGTCTGAAATGTTCCTGGCGTTTTCCTTGTGTGTTTGCTACCCCAACGTTGTTCGTGATGGGTTCAGAGAGAAACCGGGCCACAGAGCAAGGCAGAGAGGAGATAGCGCCCCCCAGAGGGAACTCTTGGGCTTTGCACACAGTCACAGGTAATTGGAGCAGAGCGACAGCGGTGCTGTGCAGGGTCCGGTGATCTCTCTCAGCTTCCCCTGGAGGCACCAGCCTGTGGTTCCAGACAGCGGCCATGTGTGTATATGCCGCAGACCTGGGAGAGCGGGGAGGGCTAGCTTTCTCAAGCAGCAGGCCCTGGGAATAAGCCACATGGATGGTTCCCGTGAAGGTGGAAGCTAGGAGGGCTTCTCTAATCAGGAGGATTTGTGTTTGGAATACGCTGCTTATCGGAATTTCTTCAACACGTGCTTGCTCAGTGCTCGCGATGCGCCAGGCAGCATTGGGGGCATTCAGGACACATTTTGGCAGGACAAACTAGAGAATGTTTCTCTCTTCATGGTTTTCTTGTTGTGGGGGGAGGCAGAAATCAAATGATCAAATATGTAGGTATCATATGATTCAGGGAGAGACACACGGCTTTTAAAGGAAAATAAAGCAAGTAAGGAATGTAGAGTGAGGTGCGACCACAGACACAGATCAGAAGAGTTTTTTCAAGGAGGTGATGCTTAGCAGGGATCTGAATGAAGCAGGAGAGTGAGCTGATGAATTTCTAGGGATTTATATTCTAGGCCCATGTGCAAATGTCCTGAGGAAGGTGCTTGCTCGGCTAGAGGAGCAGCTGAAGGTACAGTGTAGCTGGCACGAGGCAAAGAGCAGTGGGGGTGGGCTTGCCAGGCAGCCAGTGACCCCATCATATAGGGCCTCGCAGAAGTAAGACTGGTGCGAGTCCAGTCTGTGCCTCAGTTTCCTTATTTAATGCTGTTTGCGATCATAAGATATGCAGTGAATTGTCTGGATGTAAGAGGCACTCAGAAAGCGCCGGTTATCTTTCTCCTCTCCCAGGAGATGGCAACAGAAACATTTGTGATGCCCCCATCCCCATAGGACTTGCTTGGTTCACCAGGATTGTCACCCTTTAGTTTCACCTTCAGTCGGGCATTTAAAAAGTCTAGTTTATCTCCACTTTTGACTATCACTAGACCTCCTGTGTGTTGACTTTGATTATGGTGGAGAAAGGAATTGGAAAACCTATGCCATGGGAATGCTTTCCTTGGCTTGCCAGCAGGAACTGCATCTATAGTTTGTCATTGTATTTGGTGCCCAGAGGAGGAAGAAGCATATGGTGCTTCATGAAGCCAGAGAAGGGGCCTGGGTGCCCAATGATCTCTTCAGCTCCCGCCTGTGATCGTTAAGACAGTATGGTGAGTGTTCACTTTACTCTTTTGCACCTATTTGTTTTTTCTTTTCTGTTTTGTTTTTATTAAAAATTATTATAATGTTTATTTATTTTTGAGAGAGACAGAGAGACAGAGTGTGAGCGGGGGAGGGGCAGAGAGAGAGGGAGACACAGAATCTGAAATGGGATCCAGGCTCTGAGCTGTCAGCACAGAGCCCGACACGGGGCTTGAATTCACGGACCGTGAGATCATGACCTGAGCCGAAGTCGGATGCTTAGCCGACTGAGCCACCCAGGTGTCCCTAAAAATTTTTATAATGTTTATTTTTGAGAGAGACAGAGAGACAGAGTGTGAGTGGGGGAGGGGCAGAGAGAGAGGGGGACATGGAATCGGAAGCAGCCTCCAGGCTCTGAGCAGCCAGCACAGAGCCTGACGCGGGGACTCGAACCCACGAACCATGAGATCGTGACCTGAGCTGCACTCGGATGTTCAACTGACTGAGCCACCCAGATGTCCCTAGCTTTCCATTGTTGAGCTGAAAAGAAGAGTTCCCTTAGAAGTTAGGATCCTTCATGCCCCATCCCCTCCCTCCCCCTCTCCCCTCCTCTCCATGGGTCCCCAGCCTCTCCTCCTCAACCAGTTAATCCCCTGTGAGTCACTTGCAGGTGTGGGTGGGGTGGAGATGCCGGGGGCTGTCTCCAAGTGGCCTTCTGTGAGCAATAGATTGAATTCTGCCTCAAAGGGAATCCCACAGCATGGGTTTCATGGGACTTCATGTTGCCTTTGGCTCATAGATCAGTAGCAGCATCTGTTTATAATAAAATGAAGTGTCTGTGCCCTTACTCTGTTTGCAAAGGGCCACCCTGCCACAGCCATTCAGAATGGACCAGACCATTAGTCTGGCCGTCCACTAGAGAGCTACATGTCAGTTCTCCAAAACGAAACTACAACAAAACAAAACCCAAAACAACACGACCGCTTCCTAACAATAGCATTTAAATGCCTTTTATTGTGGGAACTTTTAAGTATATACAAAAGTAGAGAGAAAAGTGTAATGAATCACCTTTGCATCCAGCACCCAGGTTCCCAAATTACCAACTTATGGCCGATCTTGTTTCATTTATAGCTCCCTGATTTCCCCCATGCCCTGGAATATTTTGAGGTAAATCTCAGACATCATATCATTTCATCCCCATACGTTGTTTAAAAAGACCATTTAGGATATTGAACCACCTGGCGAAGGGTAAGCGGCAGAGAAAAACAACCCAAAACCTAACTAAAAGCAGCCAGTGTGCCTATGACCTTCGAGGGACCTCTGTAAAAAAATGGAGTGGAGAAATGGCCAAACTAAACTCACTGTCTCAACGCTGAGGCGGCTACTAGGGGCGCATCTGGTCCCGAGTCTTTAGCTCTTTCACAGCATCAATCAATTAAGAAGTAAATTTTCTGGGATGCCTGGGTGGCTCCGTCGATCGAGCATCTGACTCTTGATTTTGGCTCAGGTCATGGTCTCATGGTTTGTGAGGTAGAGCCCTGTGTTGGGGTCTGTGCTAACAGCATGGAGCCTGCTTGGGATTCTCTCTCTCTCCCTCTGTCTGCCCTTCCCCTGTTCACGCACACACAGGCACGCCCTCTTTCTCTTTCTCAAAATAGGTAAACTAAAAAAAAAAAAAATTAAAATAAAAAAAATCCTTTAGAAAAATTACAGCCACAAAGAAGAACATATTAATGGAGGAATAAGCTAGAGAGGATCTGGGAACCTGGTTGTAGTCTGAGGGGGGGTCATGACGCTCCCATCAACTTAGGGGGTGTGTTATTGAGCCTTGGGATTGGAGAATCAGTGACTCAGATGTATCAAAGAGGGACTTTTACATTTCTGAGGGAAAATGGTAAAACTGGTGTAGAAGAAAATGATAATGCCTGATTTGCCTTCTAAAAAGGAACCCAGAGGGGCGCCTGGGTGGCGCAGTTGGTTAAGCGTCCGACTTCAGCCAGGTCACCATCTCGGGGTCCGTCAGTTCGAGCCCCGCGTCAGGCTCTGGGCTGACGGCTCGGAGCCTGGAGCCTGTTTCCGATTCTGTGTCTCCCTCTCTCTCTGCCCCTCCCCCGTTCATGCTCTGTCTCTCTCTGTCCCAAAAATAAATAAACGTTGAAAAAAAAAATTAAAAAATAAAATAAAATAAAAAGGAACCCAGAGAAGATTTCAGTGGCCTTTTCCTTGTCATCCTGCTGAAGAGTGTGGTTAGGTGCCCACTTCCTTCCCTCCTGGAGCACTCCCGTGGCATGGGGACAAGCCACTCGGGTAGTTTTTGAA
>NW_024414801.1:0-1033 GCF_014898765.1 Herpailurus yagouaroundi | reverse complement strand
TTAGAGTTAAAAATAAAATGCTTAAGGTAGGCATCCATCAGTATATGTGTATTTTCTCTTTTAACTGACATTTTGCTTCACTGACCAACTATCAGTTTTGATTAATTTGGATAAGAAGCTGGTAGATATAAAGCTGGCAGATGCACCTGGATACAATACAGCAGTTCATTTTATTTTATTTTTTTCTTGCTTAAGCATTTTATTTTTTTTTCAATATATGAAGTATATAGTCAAATTGGTTTCCATACAACACACAGTGCTCATCCCAAAAGGTGCCCTCCTCAATACCCATCATCCACCCTCCTCTCCCTCCCACCCCCCATCAACCCTTAGTTTGTTCTCAGTTTTTTTTTTTCCACGTTTTTATTTATTTTTGGGACAGAGAGAGACAGAGCATGAACGGGGGAGGGGCAGAGAGAGAGGGAGACACAGAACCGGAAACAGGCTCCAGGTTCCGAGCCATCAGCCCAGAGCCTGACGTGGGGCTCGAACTCACGGACCGCGAGATCGTGACCTGGCTGAAGCCAGACGCTTAACCGACTGCGCCACCCTGGCGCCCCTGTTCTCAGTTTTTAAGAGTCTCTTATGCTTTGGCTCTCTCCCACTCTAACCTCTTTTTTTTTTTCTTCCCCTCCCCCATGGGTTTCTGTTAAGTTTCCCAGGATCCACATAAGAGTGAAACCATATGGTATCTGTCTTTCTCTGTATGGCTTATTTCATTTAGCACCACACTCTCCAGTTCTATCCACGTTGCTACAAAAGGCCATATTTCATTCTTTCTCATTGCCATGTAGTACTCCATTGTGTATATAAACCACAATTTCTTTATCCATTCATCAGTTGATGGACATTGAGGCTCTTTCCATAATTTGGCTATTGTTGAGAGTGCTGCTATAAATATTGGGGTACAAGTGCCCCTATGCATCCGTACTCCGTATTCCTTGGGTAAATTCCTAGCAGTGCTATTACTGGGTCATAGGGTAGGTCTATTTTTAATTTTTTGAGGAATGTTCACACTGTTTTCCAGAGTGGC
>NW_024414800.1:0-3748 GCF_014898765.1 Herpailurus yagouaroundi | reverse complement strand
AGCTTCTAATATCTGCTGAATTGTTCACACATCAGTCAGATCTACCCACTTTCTGTCCCATCGGCACCTGCACAAGTTCTCAGAATCTTGGGCTGAACCTCCAGGATGGTGTGGAGAGTAGGCTGAGCGAGCCTGTCATGGTGAAGCAAGATGACTTTTACAAAGACTCCTTTCTAGGGGATGTTCAGAGACTGACTATGGCAGACTGTATGTTCCAAATGGACCCAGCCTTGTCTTCATCCCACACACCCTTCTGCTCAGTGGCCTTTCCTCTTCCCATCATGAGGCGGGGTCTCAGCCCTTCCCCACGTCCCTGGGCCATCTGGTGACAGGCACCAAATACAATACAGCAGCAAGTTTCACTGGGGACAAAAGCCAGGTGATAGGAGCCTGGAGCTACTCAGGGGTATCCTGGCACACCTGTTCATGGGATGTTGCTTAAAGGTCTTTGTTTTCTTAGACTCTTTTCAGGAGTAAACTTTGGATCATGGAGGCCTCGTTGTCCATACCCTCTCCAGAAACATCTCTTGTGTCCATGGTAGAGACTTATTCTAAGCCTGGAAAGTTGTCACTGAGTCCTTTTGTAAAGAGGCTTCTTGGATTGAGTCACTATTAAAATAAATATACTAACAGTGATCCCACTCACCAGGAGCAGATAGCAATTCTTTCAAACTAGAAAATTTTCTATATTTAGAACATTTCTTAGAGAGTTCTCCCTTCTAGCAGCTGCCTTCTTGGTATTTAGTGGGGGATCAAAATGAAAAGAAAACACAAACCAGTATAAGGCTAGTGTTAGGGAATCTTTTAATGAGAGAACAAAAGTCAGACTAAGAATAAGGATTAAAAACCAAATCTGACTTCAATCCCCCTTCTTATATCCCCTTCATCCCAAGCCTCTGTTTCTGACCCTCCAGGAGATCTTTGGATCTCTGGGCTCCTGGTCTAGAAACTTTCCCTTCAAAACTGAGCCCCAGCTCTTCAGCCAGTTCCCTTAGATACAAAAACTCCAACTCTCCCTGAAAAAACCTGAACGATCACCTCCTTATTTTTACAATTGTTTTGTTACAAGATTTATAGAGAGTACCTCGGCCTGGCCTTCTGGTTGGGAAATACAGTTTGCTCCTGTAGGTGCTGAGTGTCGAGAAGTAGATCTAGCAGGAGCGGCCGGTTAGGTGGTAAAGCTTGTGCTGCGGTCTGTACAATTGCTCAGAGTCTCCAGGGCTTCATGATATAGCTCTGCCAGTTCCAGGCATTCCTGAGCAATGTCCTTGAGGAGTGTTTCCTGCACCCCTGTCACAAAGAGTTCATGTCCCCTGACAGCAACAGACCTTTTCAATTATGAAGTCCCTTTACCTCTACTCTCAGAAGATCCTACCGAAATTACAGAGAAATTTTAAAAATTAATACCTTTTTACAACCCAACTCACAGACACCTTCACTGGCTGCTAAAGGGAGTCCTTCCAGCCCATGAGTATATGGCTGTTACTAGGCAGGTTAAACAGCCCCCCTCACAGGGGACACAGAGGGCCACAGCCTCTCTCTGGCCCTCCTGGGGATGACCAGGAGAAGGCTCAACTGTTCAAGGGTTAATAGGAGCAATGGAGGAGGCCTGTTTCCCCAAAGTGAGCCAGTCTACGGTTGAAATATACACTCAGGAAGTAGAGGAACATCCAAAAGCGTTTGTTAAGCATTTTATACAAACTTTAAAAAGCACACTGTATTCAATCCAGTAGCCCCAGAACATAAAATTCTTGTAATTTCTGCTTCTGTGGGAAATTTCCTCCCCGATATTAAAAAAACAGGGGCACCTGGATGGCCCAATCGGTTAAGCATCTAACTTTGGCTCATGTTATGATCTCACCTTTTGTGCGTTCAAACCCCCCGTTGGGCTCTATGCTGACAGCTCTGAGCTTGGAGCCTGCATCAGATTCTGTGCTTGTCTCCCTCTTCCCTGCTCTCACTCTCTCTCTCTCAAAAATAAACGAATAAACATTTAAAAAATGGTTAAAAAAAATACCTGACAAGTCCACGATAGTGTGGTTGGTGGGAGAGGGCAAACACCAAACAAAATAATGGAGACAGCTACCTGCATCTTTGAAAATAGCTCACAAGAAAGCCAACAGGAATAAAAGAGAGGAACAGAAAACAAGGCTTGCCTTACAACTTGAATCTTTGGAAAGGTGAAAGCATGATGGAGAATGACTCCAGCCCACTCTGACGTGTCCCCGTTTGCCTCCAGACAATTGCAGATATTGCAAATAATACAGGACATTGGGGGAGAAATTGTCCTGCACTTAAGAAAAAGGAAAGTCTAAGAAACAATTTCTCCTAATGCCCATAACCCTGAAAAAATTCATTTTTCTCCAGAGGGACAATTCCCCCTTTAAATGATGGGTCAGCCAGTACTCAGTCAACACCAGGAAATTCCAGAAAACTTTAAACAGAGGCTCAGGAACTAGATTTCTTGAGTCGCATTGGTGTGACTCTCTCTCCCATCTTCTCAGAGGATTGATTTCTACCTGTCACCTGACTCTGTCCAGGCTCTCAGAGTCTCGGGGCGACCCGTCTTACTGTCCATGTCCCAGCCCAGCCCAGATTCTTCAGGCCCTGTTCACACTCCCAGGCCTTGCTGCTTCCCAGATGTTAACTGGCAAACCTTCTTGGTAAAGATTTGTTATCTACATTTAATGCCAATGTAAATTGCAATAAGAAAAGTCACTTTTGTTTCCTCACCTTCAGGTCAAGCTCCAAGTGTCCTGCTGTCTTTACTGGAAGTTCATCCTGAGATAAATTCCTCTGAAGAGGATGGATCTTTAAAAGATGCCCGAGTCAGTCTTTGGGCTACACACGCGGTTGAAGGTGTTAGGAAGTGGGAGCCTGGGTGCATTTCTCAGGAGAGGAACCCACCCTCACCCTCGTGGCCCAGCACCCTCCCTCTAGAGACTCGGAGCAAGTGATACCCCTGTAATAGAGTCTCTCTTGAACCACAGCATCCTTGTCTTTACCACCCGACCCTGTACCACCCCAATCTTGCCCATAAAGAAAGAAGGCAAATGTGACTCAGAGGAAAACCAAATCCATCATTTTGTACAGGATCTAGAGGCCATAATCTCTTTCATAATTTCTCGGCACCCTGTGCCCTGCAATCCAGCTGATAATCTTCATCATTCCTGCTGATGCATCCTGGTTTACAGAAATGACCTGTAAGCAGCTTCCTTTTCAATTCCTCTACCCTGACTCCTGGTTTCTTGTGCCTTCACGGTTAAAGGGAGACCATTCACCTGGGCTTGCATACCCCAAGGATATTTGGTGTATGCAATATTTTCCCAAGTCCTTAAAGTCCAGCTAGACACTGTAACTTCTACCCAAGCCTCCCTGCTGGTACCCTTTACTCTATAAACAAAGCAAGCTGGGAGCTTTTATGGACTCCCTCATTCTCTTAGGGGTACTAGCTGAACAAGGCAGACAGCTTATACAGCTCTACATCTAGACTCCAAGAGATGTAAACAACGGTTTTCTATTTAGGATTATGTGACCTGTTTAGGACATGCCTCAGGGCATTCAAAATCTCACTCCAAATATTCTTTTTTTTTTTTTTTTTTTTTGCTTTTTTAAATTTAACTTTCTTTTTTATCTTTTAAAAATCACATCCAAATTAGTTAGTATATAGTGAAGCAATGATTTCAGTAGATTCCTTAATTCCCCTTACCCATTTAGCCCATCCCACCTTCTGTCTCCTCCAGCAATC
>NW_024414799.1:0-5700 GCF_014898765.1 Herpailurus yagouaroundi | reverse complement strand
TCTCTGCCCCTCCCCCGTTCATGCTCTGTCTCTCTCTGTCCCAAAAAATAAATAAATGTTGAAAAAAAAAATTAAAAAAAAAAGAATTTGTGTTTTCTGCCAAGGTTACAGAAACTGTTTCAGGAGCATGCTTTTTTGACCCACGGGTCAGAAATGTATAGAACTCAAGAAGCCGCCTCCCGCAGCTCTGTGCAGGTCTCTGGTTGAATGATTAGGACAGGGAGTGGAGCCCAGTAGGATCTGTAACTGGGGACCCTCGTGACTGCTGGGGATAGATATGTACTGACAATATGATACTGACATACCATTTTTAAGCACAGTTGGAAAATGTAAAACTTTGAGAGCTGTGAGGCCCTAGGAAATGAACTATGTGCTTGAAACTGACTTCAGTCTGGTCCAAACACAGAATACAGAAGAGTGAGATTATTATCTGTGGCTTTCGTGAGTGGTTACCCAGTACAGCGATTTTTCTTCTTAATGACCAAACAACGAACAAATGCAAAAAGAAACCGTACGGAATGTCTTTCACCAGACCAAAGGACTCGGGGAAACCTGACCTGAGCTTCGGAGAAAGGGACCACCGAAATACTGTTTTCCACCAAGATGGTTGCAATTTCCCCTTCCAGATCCCCGATTCTTCCTAACACACGCACAAAATGTCCATTTGGATATACGGATGTTGACTCCCAGGAGTCGATGCGCACAACTACCCTGAAGTCCTGCACGAAAAAGAGAAAAAAAATCCACTAGCCCAGCACCGGGAATTAAGTGGGTCAATAAGAAGCACCAAACAAACAAGAGATAAACAGCACCCAGCTCCAAAAAGAGTGGCCGATTTAACAGTGGGTTTTGTGTTTTGTTTTCATTCTTGCTGTTTTACTAAATTGCCAGATGGTTATGTAAAGGCCTGGCCCCGATGCTTTGGAGGGAGGCAGTACCTCTCTCCATCAAATAAGTAGGCTGGAAATTTTATTCTGTTAAAGAAAGCCAATTGTGGGGTGCCTGGGTGGCTCAGACACGAGTCTGACTCTTGGTTTTGGCTTAGGTCATGATCTCACAGTTCGTCGGATCGAGCCCCACGTTGGGCTCTGCACTGGCAGTGAGGAGACTTCTTGGGATTCTCTCTCTCTGCCCCTCCCCTGCTCTCATGCAGGCTCTCTCAAAATATAATAAATAAACTTAAAAAAAAAAAAAAGAAAGCCAATTGTAACACATTCTAGTCAACGTTCACAACACAGAGGAAAACCTCAGTATGCATAGTGCAAGTTCAATTTCAAAACAAAATCTCAATTGTGGGAGCATGGGAGATACATCCTACTTTCTTTGAAGTTACTCTCTAATGTTTAAAGACATCTGTTAGTGGGGAAGGAGGTATCAGCGTGAACTGAACCCCACAAGCTCTCAAATTTCAGCAAACCCACGGGTCTGGAAAGCAGTGCTTACGCTTGGCCTCAGAGAGCCCGCGGAAGGCTTCAAGAGATGCAAAAGGTACACGACGACCCAGTTACTGGCTGGGGACGTCCTGCTTCGGTGTCTCATTTACAAACTGCACATATCAAATTGCAGATATCAAATTGGACGATGCCTATACGCTTCACCACAGTACAGGCTAATTTCTAACTTTCTCGTGTATGACTTCTCCCCAGTGCTGTATTCCTTTATGGATAATCGATTCGGTGAAGTATCACTATATCATCCCTCCAGGGCAGAGTGATCGTATTTCTATATCACTTGCTGGAAGAAAGCTTGTTAGTGTTGGCAAAGCATATCTATTGAAAGTTTCTGTGTTGGACAGCTGGATAATGTATGCACTCTGTAGCTGTCCTACACAGCTCTTCCTAGGGCAGTTTCTCTCTGGCCTTCATTTATTAACCAAGGACTATTTAATAGATGGTTCTATATATTTAGAATTTAAAAAAAAACACCAGGATCTCGAAATGCTAGACGCCACCAATAATTTATCCGTTCTTATGCAAAGGAATTGACAGGGTTTCCTGGGATAGCTCAAAAGCTGGCAAACACAAAAGCTGGGGAACAGGAGAAGTACAATGTCAGCTACCTGGAGGGTTTCTGCTTGCTGAGTGCTAATTCGGATCTTGGGGATTCTGTAATCCCAAGGCGTAACTAGGATTTTCTGAGCATTTTTGCCCTGAGATTGGACCTCTTCTTTGGATGGAAATGTCACCACGTAATCCCGCCAGTTCTTCTGAAGGATGCCCACCACTCTGCCTTTGGGAAAACAAAACAAAAGAAGGCCTTAAACTGGTGAGATGTCACCTATCTAGGCGCTGACTAGCTCGGCAGTGAGGAAGAAAACAGAAAACACAATGACCCGTTCGTATCAAGCACACACCCACACAAGTCGAGAAATGCTTAAACGTTCGCCTTAAGATGCCTGCTAATTTTTTTTGAAAGATCACTTTTTTTTATAACATTGTCAGGATGCCCTCCCTACTGTGGGGTCCAATGTGACATTTAGAATCCATCAGTCCCACTTTCTCCTTTGCCCTTCCCTTATCAACCTCAGGTTTAGGTATGTTGGGAAAAGCCAGTAATCGTCACTTTTTTCAACTCACGCCCTCTCCTGTGCATTTTCCCTTTCTTGCATTTTCCCACCAGCCAACATCATTTGGGCCAACCTTATATACAGAAAAGTATTCTAATCATAAGCCTGATATACAGCACTTTCAATCATCATGGATTACGGTCAAGAAAAAACAAATTTTAATAGTCAAAAGTGCTATCTTTCCACAAATATTTATTGAGCCCCTACCAGGTATGAGGCCCTGTTCTAGATGCAGGGAATGTAGCAGCATCAGAACAGACAAAGTCCTTGATTTTCTGCAGTGGACACTCTAGTCTGGGTGTCTGTGGGGGTGGGAAACAGACAAGAAGAAGTAAATACAGGGAAGGGAATGATGTTTGCTCAGAAAGATATCAAGTAGGGTAAGGTGACCAACAGTAATACAGGGTCAGCAGTGGCCGCTATTTTATTTATTTTATTTATTTATTTATTTATTATTTTTTTAAATTATCAGGCTCTATCCAAGATTACTGAATCAGAAACCCTGGGGCTATAAGCCCTGCAAATGGTATTTTAGTAAGCCTTCCTGGCGATTCAGATTCCGTCTTTTTTTTTTTTTTTTTTAATTTTTTTTTCAACGTTTATTTATTTTTGGGACAGAGAGAGACAGAGCATGAGCAGGGGAGGGCCGGAGAGAGAGGGAGACACAGAATCTGAAACAGGCTCCAGGCTCTGAGCCGTCAGCCCAGAGCCTGACGCGGGGCTCGAACTCACGGACCGCGAGATCGTGACCTGGCTGAAGTCGGACGCTTAACCGACTGCGCCACCCAGGCGCCCCGTGGCCGCTATTTTAAATAAAGTGACATCTGAGCAGAGACTTGAAGTGAGGGAGGTTGGCCTGAGGAGGTTTGGGGAAAGCTCATTTCCAGTGGTACGAAGCTGGTCAATGTGGCTGGAACAGAGTGATGACAAGGACAGTGACACAAGGCAGCCCAAGCTGGCAGGACCCTGTAGGCCACGGTATGGCCTTTGGATTTCATTTTGAGTGAAACAGGAAACGGCCACTGGAGAGCTTTGAGCAGAGACACACAGGCCCCAAAGACTTTTAAAAGGATCTTTGTGGGGGTGCCTGGGTGGCTCAGTTGTTTAAGCATCCAACTTCAGCTCATGATCTCATGGTTCATGGGTTCAAGCCCTGCGTCGGGCTCTGTGCTGACAGCTCAGAGCCTGGAGCCTGCTTCGGATTCTGTGTCTCCCTCTCTTTCTGTCCCTTCCCCTCTCGCACTTTCTCTCTCACTCGCTCTCTCAAAAATAAACATTAAAAATAATAATAATAATAAATAATTATTTAAGTAAAAGGATCCCCTGTGGCTGGCTCCCGTATGGAGAAAAGGCCATTTGAGCGGCAGGGTGGGGGCAGGAAGACCAGTGAGGAGGCGGCTGGGGAAATCGCGTCAAGCGGTTCCGGCGGCCCAGTTAGGGGAGAAGAGGTGGAGTCTGGGAGTAGAACTGCCAGGACTTGCTGACGTGTGAAAGAAAAACTCGAGGGTAATCCCAGGACCTCTGGGTTGACCAAGTGTAGGATGAAACTGCCATTTGCGGAGACGGGAACACTCGGGGAGGAGCAGGTTTGGGGGCAGAAATCAGGAGTCTGTTACTAGGCATGTTACATGTGAGATGCCCATGGGACACCAGGGGAAGATGCCAAACAGACAACACTGGAGGCTGAGAAGGGGGTCTGGTCTCTAGGCTGGAAAAATAAAGCCAGAGGAGTGAAGGAGATCCCCAGGGAGAGGGGGCGGATGGAGATTCAGCGAGGAGCCCAGAGGTCGTAAGACGGAAAAGCTCCAGCAAAAGGACCAAGGAGGAGTGGCCAGCAGGAGAGGAGAAGAACCTAGAAGCCAAGGATGAGGCAGTGATCTGTTGGCCAAATGCTGCTGACGGTTACGGGTGCTGAGGGCTGTTGGCAATGAGGTCACTGGTGTCCTTGACCAGAGGTCAAGGTTTTTTGGGGGGTGGGGGCCCCTGAATGTAGCGGCTTCGGGAGAGAACGGGTGAAGAGGAAGCAGAGAGAACACAGGATTTCACTGAGTTTCAGAGTCTTGCCATAAACTGAAGCAGAGAAAAGGGCGGTAGCTGGAGGGGATCCGGACTTGAGAGGATTTTTGGTTTTGTTCTAAGAGATAGTACAGCATATTTGGATGCCGAAGAGAATAAAATAAATCTGCAGAGAGGGGAAACTGGTACTGGGGGGGGGGGGGGGGAAAAAAATATATTGTACCATAGTAACTGCACTATCTCTGGAACGATAAATGTTCCGCAGAAAGAATGGATAACTGGGAGACCAGCCGGTGGGCTCACCTGTGGGCATGGGCTCGCTCGGGGGGTCTCCCGAGGCCTTGTCATCACTGTCATTCTCACACAGAGCCGTGGTTCTTCCTTTCCATTCATTTTTAGGGAGCAGTTCTACGACTACCACGTCTCCATGAATTGAGCGGTTTCGAGCCTTCATGCCATGGATGAGGATGTCACTGGCCAAACCTGTGATTGGGCGGGGACACAGAAACCCCATGAAGCCACAGGGGAGGCCACACCCGTGACGCCTTCCAAACAAGGAAGCGTTCCTGCAAATCCAAGCTTTCTCCTCTCAAAGGTGCAGTCAAACCTTGCTCCACAAGTTAGGAATGAAGAAACACTGCCACTGTGCCATTTTATGTCACATGCTTTTCTAAGGTCTGACCATCTTTTCAGGTGGGTGACGGTGCCCTGCATGAGACTACATAAGCCTGGTCTGGAACTCTGTCACACAGCCACAGGGGTCAGGCGAGAGGTCAGGCGGGTCAGGCGAGGGGTCAGGTTGTCACACAGCCACAGGGGTCAGGCCAGGGAGGGGTCAGGCGGCCAAGGAACCACGGCTACTGTCAAACTCTCGAGCATAAGCCAGAGAAAGGCACCACTTCTCTTTCTCCTTCAACCCAGCCCCGCTCCCTTGACTACCGGGGTGCTTTCTACCCTGTCCCTGAAGACCTAGGAACTATACTCTGTTACGATACAACTTATTTACACGTCTTCTTCATTTTTATCACTTTTATTTATTTTTTTTTAATTTTTTTTCAACGTTTTTATTTATTTTTGGGACAGAGAGAGACAGAGCATGAACGGGGGAGGGGCAGAGA
>NW_024414798.1:0-1079 GCF_014898765.1 Herpailurus yagouaroundi | reverse complement strand
GATAATAATACCATATTAGTTGGGGACTTCAACACCCCACTTACAGTGATGGACAGAACATCTAATAAAAAAATCAACAAGGAAACAATGGCTTTGAATGACACTCTGGACCAGATGGACTTCACAGATACATTCAGAACATTTTATCCTAAAGCAGCAGAATATACATTCTTCTCCAGGGCACATGGAACGTTCTCCAGAATAGACCTTATACTGGGACACAAATCAGCCCTAAGTAAGTACAAAAACATCGAGATCATACCGTGCATATTTTCAGACCACAACGCTATGACACTCAAAATCGACCACAAGAAAAAATTTCGAAAGTTAACAAATACTTGGAGACTGAAGAACATTCTACTAAAGAATGAATGGGCTAACAAAGCAGTTAAAGAGGAAATTAAAAAGTATATGGAAGTCAATGAAAATGATAACACCACAACCCAAAACCTCTGGGACGCAGCAAAGGCGGCCATAAGAGGAAAGTATATAGCAATCCAGGCCTTCCTAAAGAATGAAGAAAGATCTCAGGTACACAACCGAACCTTACACCTTGAAGAGCTGAGAAAAGAACAGTAAATAAAACCCCAAACCAGCAGAAAACAAGAAATAATAAAGATTAGAGTAGAAATTACTGTTATCAAAACCAAAAAAAAAGAAAACACACACACACACACAGAACAGATCAATGAAACCAGAAGCTAGTTCTTTGAAAGAATTAACAACATTGATAAACCACTAGCCAGTTTGATCAAGAAAAGGAAAGGACCCAAATAAATAAAATCAAGAATGAAAGAGGACAGATCACAACCAACAGAGCAGATATAAAAACAATAATAAGAGAATATTATGAGCAATTACATGCCAATAAAATGGGTAGTCTGGAAGAAATGAACAAATCCCTAGAAACATATACACTACCAAAACGGAAACAGGAAGAAATAGAAAATTTGAACAGACCCATAACCAGGAAGGAAATCGAATTAGTAATCAAAAATCTGCCAAAAACAAGAGTCCAGGGCCAGATGGCTTTCCAGGGGAATTCTACCAAACATTTAAGGAACATTTAACACCTATTC
>NW_024414797.1:0-10863 GCF_014898765.1 Herpailurus yagouaroundi | reverse complement strand
AGATGGAAGCTCTGGAAGCCCCAATGGTGAAATCAGTATGATTTTGAGGCATCAAGGAAGGGTTCTGGGAAGGAAACCTTGAGATGTTAAGTGGAGAGATACATGGAGTCCGATCTCGACTAATTTTACGTGCTCTTTGAGAAATTCCCGTTTTATCCTGGAGAAATGCAGAGCCATTAAGAAGGTGAAATGGAATAGGGTAGGCCCGGAGGAAAAGACATTCACAAGGCTGAATGTGAATTACTCCGCCCCAGCCCGTGACACAGGCTCCACCCAAAACATCTGCTATTCTCGCTAGTTGGTTCCTTATCTTTTGACTCATAACTTGTCTTCAAGTTTCTCAATAAAATGTGATCTCAACTGAAAATAATCGTTTGTATCTGAAATTTGTTTTGCATGCCCATATGGTTAAGCATCTTTTTGGTGCAGAAGTTCTAGACACTTCTTTTTAAAACATCAGAGACCCATGAAAAAAGCTGGACAAAGGAGGATTAATTTTGAGACGCCCAAGGTGGGGGGCGGGTAATTGAAAAACAGGACGACCAGGAACTCCCCATCACTTCAACGTCACAGCTGGGGTGGAAAGAAGAGTCCAGACCAGGGAAAGGTTAGGCTTAGGTTAAGGTTTAAATGGCCACTTCCCTACAATAGGGTTACCCTTTCAAATTAAAAAGAAAAAAAAATTTTTTTAATGTTTATTTATTTTTGAGACAGAGAGAGACAGAGCATGAACGGGGGAGGGTCAGAGAGAGGGAGACACAGAATCCGAAACAGGCTCCAGGCTCTGAGCTGTCCGCACAGAGCCCGACGCGAGGCTCGAACTCACAGACTATGAGATCATGACCTGAGCCGAAGTCGGCCGCTTAACTGACTGAGCCACCCAGGCGCCCTTAACCCTTTCAAATTTTTAACAGAGATAAAGGAAGGTGCTCCTTTCACAAGTATGCACAGACAGAAGGAATGAAGTTGGTGATTCTGATTAAGACCAAGAAGGAAGAGTACAGATAACACCACCAAAGACTGGAGCCAGAGATGAGAGGGCAGGAGAGATCCGACCCAGCAATGTTCTCATAAGACACTTCCTGCATTTTTTTTTTTTTTTACATTGCTAAATAATGTATGTTCTTTCACTTTAACCGGCAAAAATGAAGTACTATTGTAAATTCGCAATTCAAATCCCAACTATTTATTTTTCAACTTTTTAATCACGGTGAGTTGCACACAGGCAAAGGCATAGAGAGAAGAGGGTAATGAAACCCCGTGAACCCATCGTCCAGCTTCAGCAGCTGTCGGCCCACGGCCAGTCCTGTTTTCACCTGTACTTCTATTTATTTACCGGATTATTCGGAGGTCACCGTGTCATCAGTAATGACTTCAGTGAGTAAAATCATCTTAAAGCAAGCGTGCCTTTTGGATTCCCCCTTTCCCTTCACTCACTCCCATCCTCTCGACGAGTAATCTGAGGACAAGGAGACAGATTTGAGGAGACAGGAAAACAGTCTCCACGGAAATACCAAACTGGCTGGAAGGGAGTGAGTGAGTGAACGCCCTTTGAATCAGGACTCGTGTAGGAGGAGGCGGAGGAAAGCTTCTCCCTGGGCTGGGACGTAGAGCTGCTGTGAAGGCTTCCTCACCCCCTTCCCAGGTCGGTGGCACCTGGGATGTCTGATAGAGGTCCTCTGAAGCGGGGAGGGCCAGAGCAGGTAGGTGCAGATTTCTGGGTAGGAGCATTTTAGATCTGCTGGTGGTCATCTGGCTTCTGTGGTGCTAAGGGTATACATACCATTACATGATTGACTAAGCAAATGATTATTGAAACTGTATCTATCGCTGACCCCCTCTTGAAACCAATCCATAGTCACATCCACCCTCCTTTTCCTCCAATCTTGCAGGAGGACATGTTCCTCTTTGTTCCTGGCCAGCATGTCTCCTTTCAGCAAACGGGGGCCCCCCCCCCCCCGCCTCCCTCCCACCCGCTCCGGGTGGGAACTGCGGTCATTCCGCACTCGCTCCACGACACAGGTATGCACGCGCACTCCGGCTCCTGTCCTTCCTCCCCTGGCTGCACCTGCCGCTCTCCTCTCTCTGAATGTCCCCCAGCCCTCCGTTGCCTCCCTGGACTGCTGATTCTCCAAAGCCTCCCCTTCTTCAGGAAACCCATGACTCACCGCTCCGCTGTGAGCAGGTGCACGTTAGCATCTCTCTCCCAAGCGCCCTGACAGCAGGGGCTGAATCGAATTTCTGCATCCCTGGCTTTCAGGTGCTCGTTCAGAAGGCGCTCAAATATTTGAGGGGAAACAGTGGCGATGAACAAAACCACCTCTGCTCTCAAAGTAATTCAGCCTACAGAGAAGCGTCTCCCCCAAAGCAAGGAGATCAGAGTGCCTGCTAACTGTTCTTTAGGAGGCTTCCCATTACATTCACGGTAAAACTCCAGATTTTTTTTTAGAGGGTGAGGCCCTTCTAGCCCTAACCAGCTCTTCAGGTCAACCTTCCGCCCACAAGCATACAACCTCCCACTGCAACGTGAACTTTTCCAAGCCCCCTACTGAGTCTTCTCATGTTGTGGGTTCTCTCCCTTGCCTGGGATTTCAACCCTTCACCCACTGGCCACGTCCTGCTGATCCTTGAAGACTCCCGTTTTCGTGTTGACACCTGTGTGAAGTGTGCCCTGAGCCTAACCCTGGCATTGTCTTCTCCTCTAGATGGGAAGGTTCCTAAGAGCAAGGCCTTCTTCTTCATCCGTGTATTTCTAGCAGTTTGCACAATGTCTAGCACGTATGAGCACCTCCGCGTAGGTTGCACGAGGAAATAAAGCATTCGGTTCTTTCAGTTTCTGTCACGGCAGAAGCACAAATAACACAGACATTTCACACTAATTTCCTCTAGTCTGAGGAAGACTAGCATTGCCATTTGAGTATGTGAGGTCTCCAAAATTAAAGTTTCAGGAAACTACCCACGGTGTTCTGTCGGTAGAAGAGTAAGCCCTTTTGTAGTATGTGGCAACCCGACTTCCTCCTCGTGTTGAACGTCTGAGGTAGAGTGGCTACTTGCTCAGTAGACGAACCAATGCTCCCAGTTATCTGTTAACACAAGCCAGAAAACGCGACGGGCCGACTGGCCACGGCACCCAACCTTTGCTCTCGTATCACCCTGTATAAAAAATTAAAAACTGAGCGTAGGTGTGTTCCTCATCATTCCCAGTCAGGTCCTAACACATGAAGTTAGCTGTAGTCACATCATCTGAAAAATACAGATTACCCTAAGAAAGTTTTTTTTTTTTTTTTTTTTTAATTTTTCTTTCAACGTTTATTTATTTTTGGGACAGAGAGAGACAGAGCATGAACGGGGGAGGGGCAGAGAGAGAGGGAGACACAGAATCGGAAACAGGCTCCAGACTCTGAGCCATCAGCCCAGAGCCCGACGCGGGGCTCGAACTCACGGACCAAGGCGCCCCAAGAAAGTTGTTTTTAAATCATAGTTTTAGCCAGCCGGAAACGGCAAAAACAAACACAAAAAAACACATCTTAAGAAAAGGAAAAACCCTCCTGGTCACTATTTCATCCCTGCACTCAATCAAAACAGCACTCCTAAATTTAGTCTCCTCCAAGTCTGCTTTGAGTATTTTTCTAAAGGTATCCTGGCTTTCCCCCTGGCTTTCATTTTGATGATCAGGGGGTTTCCTGGTCATAACTTGAATGTTCCTCTCAAATTTCGATAAATTTCCCCTCTTCCTCACTCTTCAATGGTCAGGCTCTCTGAACATATTTCTTTCCTATTCATTCTTCATTAGTTGTGTTTTCAGAAATCAAGCTGAATGAAAGTACAACCTTCTGCATTGCATTATTTTCCTGCCTTCGTTCCTGATCAGATACATCTCTCATTTCTAAAACGCATTTATGAATTACTCTGATATTCTTGATTTTCTATTCAAAGCCAAAATATCAACACCGATTCATATTTAGCTCTTGACCTCTGCCTAGAGGTGTGATGATAGTAAGATAAAAGAGGGGTATTGGTGCAAAATTTGGTCTTCTTTAAGGAATTTGCTAAGCTGTTTGGTTAGAGAAGGTGCAGATACTATGGTAATGAAATATCAGTAATAGTATTTTCTTTTTTTTTTTTTTTAACATTTATTCATTTTTGAAAGGCAGAAAGAGACAGAGTGCGAATGGGGGAGGGGCAGAGAGAGAGGGAGACACAGAAACAGAAGCAGGCTCCAGGCTCTGAGCTGTCAGCACAGAGCCCGACGTGGGGCTCAAACTCACGGACTGTGAGATCATGACCTGAGCCGAAGTCGGTCGCTTAACCGACTGAGCCACCCAGGCGCCCCTCAGTAATAGCATTTTCAATATCTATAATACTTTGCTGTTTCCCAGGCCCATTCACATTCATCTGATCAAAGACAATCCTGTGCTATAAGATATCTTCTCCATCTCCCACAGAAGGAAACTGAAAACTCAGAATTGTTAAATGTCTTAACCAAGATCTCCCTAGGTCACCTAACCCGTTCTCAGTCTTAACGCTCACCTCCAGGCTAACGATTTCCAAATCTATTTCATGTCCCAGACTTCTTTCCTGAAAAAGCCAAACTGTTCTGTCACATTACCTACTTGCCAATTTCACCTGGGTGTCCCAAAGGCGGCCCGAACTCACAGGGTGGAAATCTGAAGGACAGTCAGCATCAGGCATCCTCCCTCCACTGCTGCCTGCGGCAGGCAAAGGCACTCTCATCCACCTGATAGTCCCAGCCAGGAATCTGGAAACCCAGCGCTGGAGCATAGAGCAGACACACAATAGACCCTCAAGAAGTACTTGAACAAGTGATTTAATGAGTGAATGAGTGAGTGGGGGCGGGTCATCCTCAGCTCGTCCTTCACCCTCAACCAGAAGATTAATTGGTCATAAAATCCTGCTGTGTCTACAGCATAAATCTCTCCCAAATCCTCCCCCCACCCTTCCCCTTATAATCCCTACCTTGCCTCCCTTGCTGGATTGTGTCAAGGCTAAAATGAGATTAATACACATAAAAGTGTTCTGCAAAGAATAAACCTCCGGGGGGAACAACATAGAGAGGATAAATCCTTCTGGAATCTGTTAACTAAACTTACCAGTCCCAGTTTGCCTATTCCTTTCAAGCTATGATTTTTTTGTCCTCCTAACCTTGCTGTTTTCTCTGCTATGGCTTCCAGAGGCCCATCACTCATCTGTACGTAAATACCGCTAATCTGTACGCACGGCTTAGCGGCTCAGTTATACACTCTTTTATGTTGCTTGCTTCTGGTTATTTCTTAGAGTAGGATCTGGCTCCAGAGATGGCGTTAAGCTCTTGCAAAATGGAACAGCTATGTAGCTTTTGTAGCCTCCACGGCACCTCACGCCACCTTAGGCATCTAGTAGGTGACTACTAAAAGCTTACTGAATGACTCTCCCCCCCCCCCCCCACTCCCCTCTCCACTATTCTCTCAGAATTCTATTCCTTATTCTTCCAAACTTCCTGCTTCTATCAGGAACATTTCCTCCGAAGAGATCTGAGAGAGGAAAATATTCCAGATTAGCCTACAGGTTGGAGTTAAAAAAAAAAATAAATAATTCTATAAAATGCTCATTCTGTTAAATGTCCTAAGTAAATCAGGGTGGGAGTGCCAGACTCTGACAGACTGTTCATCCCACTGAAACCACAGTTTTACGTACGTAGTGCTTATAAACATACACCTAAAGTGAGTATAGTTAAGTACCTGAAACACTGCCAGGAACAATCATACAACTCAAGAAAAATAGCATACCAATGTTTTCTTCCTTTGTATTCTCTCTAGCCCTTGGGTCACCAAGTCTTGGTGCTTCTGTCTTTGCAATGACCATTCAACGTGGCATTTCCGTTCCGTACCTTCTCACCATTTTAGTTCCAGCCTTGCATATTTCATCCAATTGCATGATCTCAGCTTCCTGGCTGGGCTCTTGGTGTTTGGTTTCTCCTTATGTGAATGCACTTCACCCCCAGCCCCAGATCAATGTCCCCCCGAATGTGGATTTCATCAAGCCATCCGCACTGCCCCAACCCACATCTCCAGGGGCTCCCAGTATTTACAGGACAAGGCACACACTCCTTAGCCAGATTTTCAAAGACTTTTACATCTAAGCCGATGCTCCTCATCTAAGCTCTCTGCAACTCTTCTTTACAGGGGGGTGACTGCGGACCGCCCTGTGAGACCTGGGAAGTTGTCATCGTGATTTTCCTGGGTAAAACTACACAATCGATGTAACCCGCAGGAGGGAATCAAACGATTGCCTACTCTGTAAATGAGGGACTCTTAAGAGCTTGGGATAACGCCAAACTCCAATCAAAACCTGTGAGTCATACCAGGGAAACGGGGCTAAAAAGTGATTGTCACTTGGCAAGCAGAAGCAAACAATGAGCCTGGTTTAGAGAAAAGGTGTGTCTAGAAGGGCCAGCAAGGGGAACCCAAAGAGTAAGAAGTAGGCAATGCCTGCGTGTTAGGTCAACTGGAATGTCTATCCGTGCCTGTTGAGGGAGAACATGATAACTCAGGGTCTGCCACTAGAGAACACTGGAGTCACCTAACAATCCCCATCACTAGCCCATGATCCCACAGCAAGCTCCTAGCGTTTGGCTTCCCATGGACTGGGTCCTGGTCGGCCAGACAGCCAACGATAGTTGCCCCTGCAAGTCAATGCACTGCGTTCAGGCGTGTGCTTACATGTGAGTAATCAGTCTTGCTGTGCTGGGTCAATGTGAGGCCACTGCTGAGAAATGCAACCACTTCCAGTCCAACAATAATGATAACAAATACAATAAATCCCATTTCTGAGCCCGAGGAAGAGCTTCAGGACCACAGTGAACCGACCAAGGTAAACAGGTTCAGGGAAGGCCTCAGAGTGAAGAGTCTGCTCACTATTTGGGCACAGTCACCGCATGTTGAGTTCACCACTGTGAAACCGCATCACGAAACACCAAACTTATCTTCACGTGGATCCTGTTTTCTCTTCAGCTCCCCCCCATTTTTTGCTCTCTAGTCACTTTTCGCTTGCTCTAGAGAAGATCCGTTCCACTATTCCTTCCTGCGCTTACTCCTATCCCGCTGGAACCACCTGTTTTAGGAAGTCACTCCCCATGAATGCTCTCGAACGCTGTGCGTGTGCCCATCGTGACGCTGCAACCATCCGCACGTGTGTTTGGGCGTCTCTACTTGGACGTGATACAGATAACCCAGCCTTCATTGAGCCAATGCTGAATTTGCTTTTCCCTCCTTATGCCAGTTAATGGCACCATCACCCAAAGAACATGCTAAGTCAGACCTACGGGTCATCCTAAATCCCCTTCCTTGTTCACGCCCCACATCTAATCAGTCACTAAATCTCATTCACCCACTGTCCCTTCACGTCTGTCCACTTTGCTCTTACCTCAGGTCTTTGATGTTGCTCATCTAGACTGTGATGGTAATCTTCTAACTGGTCTCCCTGCTCCACGCCTGTTCTTCTCAAATACATCCTCCACATGAATGCTAAAGTTACCATCTTTGGATACAACTCTGTCCATGTTATTCTCCCGCTTGAGACAACTCAATGGATCCCTTGCCTACGGGGGTAAATCCAAACTGGCCATTATGTCATGCAAGTCCCTTTATGAATGGACCCCTGGCCTCCTTTCCAGCCTCATCTCTTATCTTTTCCAGTTCCTCGAGATCCAGCCCTACAGAACCAGGAGGTACATGAACATTTCGCTAAATGCTCATGGTTTCATTCTTCCTTGCCTTTGCTCCTATCTGGGATTCTCCCTTGTCCATCACAACACTCCACATTCTCCTGGAGAACTATTCATTCTTCAGATGTATCTCGAGTGTCACCCCTCTGAGAAGCTCTTGGTGACCCACTCAAGTGGAGTTGATCATTCCTTGTTTACTGCAGCCATTGTACTTAATACGTGCTTTACATACTCCAGGGTGATGATTTGTTTCCTTGACCCTGTCTCTTACTGTGAAGTCCTGAGGGCGGGAATTGTGGTTCACTTTTGTATTAAGGGCACCTAGCAGAGTGCCTTGCAGCAGGGTAATGACCTAACAAAGGTCTGTCACACTTAATGGTGACAAGGAGCACACTGGCTTGGCACTGTTCCTGGTTCTGTCACTTGCCAGTGCTTTTGCCTCTGTAAGCTTCTGTTTCTTCGACTTTAAAACAGGAATAATTATACTTGGACTTTGTAAAGATCAAATGAGATAACACACACACACACAGCACAGTATCCAGGGCTTATAACTCAATGAATGTTAGCCATTGCTACTATTATCCCTTAGGGTCAAGTGCAATTTCTTTTTAAACTCTATGTGACCTTTCTAACCAACTGATTCTGCGGATGTTGTCCTTCTATAAACTGCTGCAGCAGTTTGCACTGTTCATTTAAAAATGTATATTCTGGGGGCGCCTGGGTGGCTCAGTCGGCTGAGCCTCCTACTTCGGCTCAGGTCATGATCTCACGGTTCGCGAGTTTGAGCCCCGCGTCGGGCTCTGTGCTGACAGCTCGGAGCCTGGAGCCCGCTTCGGATTCTGTGTCTCCCTCTCTCTCTGCCCCTCCCCTGCTCACGCTGTCTGTCTCTGTCTCAAAAATAAATACACATTAAAAAATAATAATAAAAAGATAAAAACAAATAAAAATGTATATTCTGTTCATATTTGGAGATCCACATACTAATTTTTAGATATTGAAGAACTGGAATGTATCTTGTGTTTTGTGGTATGCAGAATTCTATGAGGACCCCACGTAACCCTCTTACTTGTAGAATCCCCTCCCCTTTGAATGTGGTGGCATCTGTGAATGTGGTATTATTCCCATGATCAGGTTATGGTAGACAACACAGCTGACCTTGCGAAAGGGAGATTGCCCAGGTGGGCCAGATCTAATTATACTGAATCATTAAAAGCAGAGAGTTTTCTCTGGCTAGAGGCAGAAGAGGAAGTCAGAGGTTCAAATCCCAGGAAAAAGGTGGGCGTGCCCTTTCGGGTTTGAAGGTGGCGGGGGCCACACAGAAAGGACCTGAAAGCAGCCTGAGGACCAGAGAGGAATGCCCTAAGAGAGTCAGCGAGAAGACAGAGGCCTCAGTTATACAGTGGCAAGGATCCGGATTCCGAAGATAACCCGAATGAGCTTGGAAGTGGGTTTTTCCCAAAGCCTCCAGAGGAGAGCTCCGTTTGGTCAACGTCTTGATTTCAGCATTTTTTTTTTTTCCCAGATGTTTATTTATTTTGAGAGACAGAGCACATGCCTGAGCCAGGAAGGGCAGAGGGAGAGAGGGGGAGAGACAGTCCCAAGCAGGCTCCGCACTGTCAGTGTAGTGCCTGACGCGGGGCTCAATCCCACAAACTGTGAGATCATGATCTGAGTGGAAAACAAGAATCGGACGCTTAACCGACGGGGCCACCCAGGTGCTTCTATTTGTGACAATTTTTGTTATGTAGCAACAGAAGACTAATACCTCTTTTTAAATGTCTTAATTATTAATATATTATTTAACATTACTGTCAATACATACCCACTGAGAAAACATTAATAATCGAAATAACTACCTTATCACCAGTAATGTCAAAATGTCAATTAGTCTTCTCTATCATCAAAAAAAAAAGAGAGATTTAACAAAGATTTTAATTTGGGCAATATCTGGCATGCTCATTTTATATGTATTAAATTGCTTAAAATACATTATTCCAGAAGTGATGTTTTTATAAAACATAAAAAGGAATTACTTATAGCTAGATGCACCAGCTACACATTTCATACACCCAGGGGCTATATCTTAGTTTCAGGACACCAAAATCCAGCTAGCAAAATATGTCACCAACTAAGGTAATCATCAAAGGGATTTACAGGTAACATTTCTTTGCATAAATTAGCATTACAAAGAAGGATTCCGTGTCACAATTCTATCTCCATGTCAACACAGAAGATCCTTAGAAATGATGCTTGTGTTGGTGCATTTCCAAAAGTTTTTATTTGAGGAATCTGGCAAAGGCTGTGTATTAACTACCCCCTTGGAGAGACACCCTGCATGTGACTGTACTAAGAGCTCAAAGAAGCCATGAAGTGAATCTAGTTAATTTTTTTGTAACACAGCATTTCACAGATGTATTTACCCCAGATTCTTTGCTTCGGGACAGGGCTTGACATCTAGCGACACCATCTGAGAAATGCTGACCTAAACAAATCCCTCGCTTTCCCAGACCAAATGTCAAATCAAAATATTAGTCCAGAAAGAAATGTTTCAGAAACCGAATCGATTACAAGATACTCAGGAGAGTGTCTTGCCTCTTTCCTTATTGGCTGTCACAACTTTTCACTATACTCCCTAGTGTCAATGAGCTAGAAAACTGATTTTTAACAACTATATTAATAAAATACCTATATGGCAAAATGAATCTCCCAAGGAGACTTCTAGAAAAGTGATGCCATACCTATTTGTGCATCACTAAAGTGGACATGTTTCAAACGTAAGTGGAGCAAGGTGGTTTCTGTCATCTAATACTTTACAACTCAATGCAGAAAACACGTCAGACTGGGGCGCCTGGGTGGCTCAGTCGGTTGAGTGTCCGACTTCGGCTCAGGTCATGATCTCACGGTCCGTGAGTTCGAGCCCCACGTCAGGCTCCGTGCTGACAGGTCAGAGCCTGGAGCCTGCTTCGGATTCTGTGTCTCCCTCTCTCTCTGCCCCACCCCCGCTCATGCTCTGACTCTCTCTCTCTCTTAAAAATAAACAAACATTCAAAAAAATTAAAAAGAAAAAAAAGAAAACATGTCAGACTAAACAGCTTTTTTTTTTTTTTAAATTTTTTTTTTCAACGTTTATTTATTTTTGG
>NW_024414796.1:0-1010 GCF_014898765.1 Herpailurus yagouaroundi | reverse complement strand
TTAACCCATGGAACATTTACCAAATAAAATAATAGGGTTGAATGTGAGTGGGGTTCTCTTCCCTGAATGCCCTTTAATGGATGAGCAGAGAACAAATTTCTAAGATCGATTCCCTTGGACAGTATAATGGTTTATATCAATGTTCATCCTGAGAACACTTACAAAACTGGACCAATAGAGAGGCAAACGGGTCATAAGTATACCAGAGAAGAAAATTAAATTCCAGACTAAGTATAAACGCCTGGTCAAAACCCAGATTGGGAATTAAGTACAGTGGATAACTCTTTGTGGAGAGCCAGTAGTCTTTTGACAAACAGAGACTTCAAAGGCCCCAGAGCCTTTACCATGGAGGTGGTGGGATAACAGGAGATTCTCATAATACAGCAACAACAGCAAAAAGTATTCAAAGTTCAAGGATAACCCCCATGGACTTTTTATCACATATGAACCGGGATTGAACCTGGGAAATATGAGGCCTTGAAATTGGTTTCGATTGGAGACTGGTAGGGGTGCGTGGGTGGCTCAGTCTGTTAAGCTTAGGACTTTGGCTCAGGTCATGATCTTGTGGTTCGTAGGCCGAAGCTCTGCCTTTGGCTCTGTGCCACGAAATCAGAGCCTGGAGCTTGCTTTTGATTCTGCGTCTCCCGCTCTCTCTCTGTCCCTCCCTGCTCTCTCTCTCTCTCTCTGTCCTCTCTCTCTTAAAAAAAATACACATTAAAACAAATTCAGATTGGAGACTGGTAGTGATGCCAGGGCCCTGCAGCAAGAAAACCCTATGTCAGGGGACACTAATATGTCCAGGAAGATAAACACTGTAAACTAATCCCATGGTGAGCAGCCTGGATGCTGTTAGGGACCTGAAGAAAATTAACCTCTCCATCCCAAGCACCCAGGAGAGGATCTACTCATGCTCCTTCCCTGAGCACTGAAAGCCCAAATATCCATCTGCAAAGGTCAGAGTGTCCTCTAGGGATGCTGTGTGGTTGTCAGAGCAGCTGGGTGACCAGGAC
>NW_024414795.1:0-1444 GCF_014898765.1 Herpailurus yagouaroundi | reverse complement strand
GTGTATATAAACCACAATTTCTTTATCCATTCATCAGTTGATGGACATTTAGGCTCTTTCCATCATTTGGCTATTGTTGAGAGTGCTGCTATGAACATTGGGGTACAAGTGCCCCTATGCATCAGTACTCCTGTGTCCCTTGGATAAATTCCTAGCAGTGCTATTGCTGGGTCATAGGGTAGGTCTATTTTTAATTTTCTGAGGAACCTCCACACTGCTTTCCAGAGAGGCTGCACCAGTTTGCATTCCCACCAACAGTGCAAGAGGGTTCCCGTTTCTCCACATCCTCTCCAGCATCTATGGTCTCCTGATTTGTTCATTTTGGCCACTCTGACTGGCGTGAGGTGATATCTGAGTGTGGTTTTGATTTGTATTTCCCTGATGAGGAGCGACGTTGAACATCTTTTCATGTGCCTGTAGGCCAACCGGATGTCTTCTTTAGAGAAGTGTCTTTTGATGTTTTCTGCCCATTTCTTCACTGGGTTATTTGTTTTTCGGGTGTGGAGTTCCACACTAGATTTTGGATACTAGCCCTTTGTCCGATATGTCATTTGCAAATATCTTTTCCCATTCCGTTGGTTGCCTTTTAGTTTTGTTGGTTGTTTCCTTTGCTGTGCAGAAGCTTTTTATCTTCATAAGGTCTCAGTAATTCACTTTTGCTTTTAATTCCCTTGCCTTTGAGGATGTGTCGAGTAAGAGATTGCTACGGCTGAGGTCAGAGAGGTCTTTTCCTGCTTTCCTCTCTAGGGTTTTGATGGTTTCCTGTCTCACATTCAGGTCCTTTATCCATTTTGAGTTTATTTTTGTGAATGGTGTGAGAAAGTGGTCTAGTTTCAACCTTCTGCATGTTGCTGTCCAGTTCTGCCAGCACCATTTGTTAAAGAGACTGTCTTTTTTCCATTGGATGTTCTTTCCTGCTTTGTCAAAGATGAGTTGGCCATATGTTTGTGCATCCAATTCTGGAGTCTCTATTCTATTCCATTGGTCTATGTGTCTGTTTTTGTGTCAATACCTTGCTGTCTTGATGATTACAGCTTTGCAGTAGAGGCTAAAGTCTGGGATTGTGATGCCTCCTGCTTTGGTCTTCTTCTTCAAAATTACTTTGGCTATTTGGGGCCTTTTGTGGTTCCATATGAATTTTAGGATGGCTTGTTCTAGTTTCGAGAAGAATGCTGGTGCAATTTTGATTGGGATTGCATTGAATGTGTAGATAGCTTTGGGTAGTATTGACATTTTGACAATATTTATTCTTCCAATCCATGAGCAGGGAATGTCTTTCCATTTCTTTAAATCTTCTTCAATTACCTTCATAAGCTTTCTATAGTTTTCAGCATACATATCTTTTACATCTTTGGTTAGATTTATTCCTAGGTATTTTATGCTTCTTGGTGCAATTATGAATGGGATCAGTTTCTTTATTTGTCTTTCTGTTGCTTCATTGTTA
>NW_024414794.1:0-1045 GCF_014898765.1 Herpailurus yagouaroundi | reverse complement strand
AGGCCTGCCCATTTTCCTTTTATGAAATATCTCTGCTTCTTTTGGGGCTGTATATCAATGGAATCATTCAGGGTGCATTTTTATGTGTGTCTCCCTTCTCTCCCAGGTGCTACTTGTAATCCATCTATATTAACACACTTGTCTACAGTTTGTGAATATTCACTGCTCTCATATGAATATGAGATTTTAAAAACCATTCTCAGAAATTTAGTTCCTTTTTCGTAAGTGGGTATTATGAATAATATGTTAGGAAGAGTCTTTTCTATGTCTTCCTCCACATATCATATTGACAATCATTTATTGCACATAGCGACATATTATATATTTATGTAAAATAAATGTATGGTTTTCATAATAAACTAATAATGTGTAAATGTAACATTATTGTATTCATGTATAATTATACTACACTTCTCTGTAAGCATTAGTAGGAAATTGCACAGTCATAGTTATGTGCATATATCACTATACTAAATTATCCCTACATTTTTCTATTTTACGGTGTAAAATACATTGTACCAAATAGGCCTTTGATCCGAAACTCAGCAGTCTCAGGAAAATTAATTAAAGGTTCTGATGGTAGAAACACTACCATTTTCCTGAGTCATAAATCTCAACGCTATTCTCTTTGGTGAGAATGAGAAGTGCTGGGTTGTGTCTCTTGCCCATTTCTCCAGGACGGTGTCTTCTTTTCACTTCTCAGAAGTCTTTGTCATATTTTAGACATGAGCTCTTTTTTGAGCTTTTAAGATGCAAATACCTGCATCTGCATTTTCACTCTCCTATTGGAGTCTTTTAATGATCAGAATTTTAATGTTACCATGGTCCTACTTAACGTTTTGTACATTACAATGAGTATTATTGGACCTATTTCAGAAGTTAGCCAAAGTTCATGAATAGAATTTCCTATATTATTTTCCTATATTTACATTTTTCTTTATTTCTTTATTTTTTAACTTTCCATGATGATTTATGATCCAATTAGAATTTATTTTTCGTGAGGCTGTGAGATAAGAGTGAAAGTTGTATATTTCTACATCATTAC
>NW_024414793.1:0-2141 GCF_014898765.1 Herpailurus yagouaroundi | reverse complement strand
TTACCTTCATAAGCTTTCTATAGTTTTCAGCATACAGATCCTTTACAATTTTGGTTAGATTTATTCCTAGGTATTTTATGTTTCTTGGTGCCATTGTGAATGGGATCCGTTTCTTTATTTGTCTTTCTGTTGCTTCGTTGTTAGTGTATAAGAATGCAACTGATTTCTGTACATTGATTTTGTATCCTGCAACTTTGCTGGATTCATGTATCAGTTCTAGCAGACTTTTGGTGGAGTCTATCGGATTTTCCATGTATAATATCATCTCATCTGCAGAAAGCAAAAGCTTCACTTCATCTTTGCCAATTTTGATGCCTTTGATTTCCTTTTGTTGTCTGATTGCTGATGCTAGAACTTCCAGCACTATGTTAAACAACAGCGGTGAGAGTGGGCATCCCTGTCGTGTTCCTGATCTCAGGGAAAAAGCTCTCAGTTTTTCCCCGTTGAGGATGATGTTAGCTGCGGGCTTTTCATAAATGGCTTTTATGATCTTTAAGTATGTTCCTTCTATCCCGACTTTCTCAAGGGTTTTTATTAAGAAACGGTGCTGGATTTTGTCAAAGGCCTTTTCTGCATCGATTGACAAAATCATATGGTTTTTCTCTTTTTTTTTTTTTGTTAATGTGATGTATCACATTGATTGATTTGCGAATGTTGAACCAGCCCTGCATCCCAGGAATGAATCCCACTTGATCATGGTTAATAATTCTTTTTATATGCCGTTGAATTCGATTTGCTAGTAACCTTTTGAGAATTTTTGCATCCATATTCATCAGGGATATTGGCCTGTAGTTCTCTTTTTTTACTGGGTCTCTGTCTGGTTTAGGAATCAAAGTAATGCTGGCTTCATGGAATGAGTCTGGAAGTTTTCCTTCCCTTTCTATTTCTTGGAATAGCTTGAGAAGGATAGGTATTATCTCTGCTTGAAACGTCTGGTAGAACTCCCCTGGGAAGCCATCTGGTCCTGGACTCTTATTTGTTGGGAGATTTTTGATAACCGATTCAATTTCTTCGCTGGTGATGGGTCTGTTCAAGCTTTCTATTTCCTCCTGATTGAGTTTTGGAAGAGTGTGAGTGTTCAGGAATTTGTCCATTTCTTCCAGGTTGTCCAATTTGTTGCCATATAATTTTCATAGTATTCCCTGATAATTGTTTGTATCTCTGAGAGATTGGTTGTAATAATTCCATTTTCATTCATGATTTTATCTATTTGGGTCATCTCCCTTTTCTTTTTGAGAAGCCTGGCTAGAGGTTTGTCAATTTTGTTTATTTTTTCAAAAAACCAACTCTTGGTTTCGTTTATCTGCTCTACAGTTTTTTAGATTCTATATTGTTTATTTCTGCTCTGATCTTTATGATTTCTCTTCTTCTGCTTGGTTTAGGCTGCCTTTGCTGTTCTGCTTCTATTTCCTTTAGGTGTGCTGTTAGATTTTGTATTTGGGATTTTTCTTTTTTCTTGAGATAGGCCTGGATTGCAATGTATTTTCCTCTCAGGACTGCCTTCGCTGCGTCCCAAAGCGTTTGGATTGTTGTATTTTCATTTTCGTTTGTTTCCATATATTTTTTAATTTCTTCTCGAATTGCCTGGTTGACCCACTCATTCGTTAGTAGGGTGTTCTTTAACCTCCATGCTTTGGGAGGTTTTCCAGACTTTTTTCTGTGGTTGATTTCAAGCTTCATAGCATTGTGGTCTGAAAGTATGCATGGTATGATTTCAATTCTTGTAAACTTATGAAGGGCTGTTTTGTGACCCAGTATATGATCTATCTTGGAGAGTGTTCCATGTGCACTCGAGAACAAAGTATATTCTGTTGCTTTGGGATGCAGAGTTCTAAATATATCTGTCAAGTCCATCTGATCCAATGTCTCATTCAGGGCCCTTGTTTCTTTATTGACCGTGTGTCTAGATGATCTATCCATTTCTGTAAGTGGGGTGTTAAAGTCCCCTGCAATTACCACATTCTTATCAATAAGGTTGCTTATGTTTATGAGTAATTGTTTTATATATTTGGGCGCTCCGGTATTTGGCACATAGACATTTATAATTGTTAGCTCTTCCTGATGGATAGACCCTGTCACTATTATATAATGTCCTTCTTCATCTCTTGTTACAGCCTTTAATTTAAAGTCTAGTTTGTCTG
>NW_024414792.1:0-3270 GCF_014898765.1 Herpailurus yagouaroundi | reverse complement strand
CCAGAGTAACCAGCCTAGAGGAGGGAAGAGATAAGGAGGAGAAATGGTAGGGGGGGCCGCCCGGCGGAGAATATATCTTTATATCCAGAAATGACCTAGAGTTAATCTAGTCAATGCTGCAACCCTTGTCTGGAGGAGCTGTCCCCAGGGTGTGTCCTAGTCTGGTAGATACACAGTTACCCAGTGCAAAGGGGTGTGGTATGGTGTAGTCTGGACCCACCTCTGCTATGGGCCCCTGGAGTGATCCTGAGGCCCCGCCTTGGTGGTGGGGGTGGGGGAAATGGTGATTCCCCCAGTCTCTTCTCCAAGGAATAATACCCGGTAGACTCCGTTTGAGTCATCCTCACTGTGCCATGGGTGCAGTTTGAGTTGTCCTCACTATACCGTGGGTGCAGATGCGGCAGTCCGTCTCACTCCGACAACTCCCCTGACTCTGTGCTGGATGTGATTCAAGTCCCACTCCATGTGCTCTGGCACTGGGGAAGCACCTCTCAGTGCAGTCCCAAAAAGTGGTTCTGGCTGGCTTTGTCTGTGCCACTGCACTTCAGGGAGGACCGTCTTCTACTGCAGACTGTGCCACCACCCTCACTGCCACACCCCGGGGTTGGCGGTGGCGGTCACAGGCAGACACCGGCAGGCTTTGTCTTTCCCACAGCACTCCAGGGAGAGGGCTGCCTTCTCCTACTGCATACTGCACCCTTGGGGCAGCCACTGAGCGGGGGGGGGGGGGGGGCAGGCAGGCTTTGTACTATTTATCGTGCAGCCCTCCAGGGAGGGAATCACTTTCTCCAACTGTGGACTGTGCCCTTGATCTACACCACACCCAAGGCTGGCTCCCCTCTTCCCCAGGTGCACAAACAGGGAGCCGGCCCCAGTCTGAAGAAAGCCCTGTAGTTAGAGATAGGATCCCTCTCAGTCTCAGTCCAAGGTCTTTCTCCTGTCCAGATACGGTCCTACCCTTCACTAGCAACTCTGTCTCTTCCCTTTGTCTCTCCACAGAAGGAAGGGGGTCCCTCCCCACCATGCCCATGCGGCCTTTTTTATCTCCCCCAGTTCGCAAACACCCACCTATCTTTTCTCCAATTTTCCCATTTTCTTCCTGGTAGAGTGAGTCTCTTTTCCTCCCATGCCCTGGGGTTCAACGTGCTTTGGCTTCTGCCCTTCTTTGTTTGAAAGACATGGGAAGTATGGATCCCCCTACTTCTCCACCTTGTTGGCCTCCTTTGCCCTTATTTTATTTTCTTAGAGACAGAGGGTGAGACGAGGGGCAGAGGGAGGAAGAATCTTGAGTAGGCTCCATGTTTAGTGTGGATTCTGACACAGGGTTCAATACCATGACCCTGGGGGTCATGACCTGAGCTGAAGCCAAGAGTTGAATGCTCCACCTACTGAGCCACCCAGTAGCTCCAGAAGCAGTTTATTTTGATGGTGTTGCAGTAGTTTACTTTTGCTTTTGTTTCCCTTGCCTCAGTAGACATATCTAGAAAGAAGTTGCTACAGCCAATGTCAAAGAAGTGACTACTTGTGATCTCTAGGATATTTATGGTTTCATGTCTCACATTTAGGTTTTTAATACATTTTGAATGTATGTTTATGCATGGTGTAAGAAAGTGATCCAGTTTCATTCTTTTACATGTTGTGGTCCAATTTTCCCAACACCATTTGTTGAAGAGACTTTTCCCCACTGGATATCCTTTCCTGCTTTGTCCAAGATTAGTGGACCATGTGCTTCTGGGTTTATTTCTGACTATTCTATTTTGTTCGATCAATCTATGTGTCTGTTTTTGTACCATTTCCATACTGTTTGTGATCACTACAGCATTGAAATCTGGGATTGTGATGCCTCCACTTTTGTTTTTCCATTTCAAAGATTGCTTTACCTGTTCGGGGTCTTTTGTGTTTCCATACAAAGTTTAGGATGGTTTGTTCTAACACTGTTAAAAATGCTGTTGTTATTTTCATAGGGATTGCATTAATGTGTAGATTGCCTTGGGGAATATAAACATTTTAACAATATTTGTTCTTCTAATATAGCTATGAGCATGAGATATCTTTCCTTTTTGTTGTGTTATCTTCAATTTCTTTCATCAGTGTTTTATAGTTTTCAGAGTAGAGATCTTTGGTTAGGTTTGTTACTATGCATCTTACTGTTTTCAGTGCAACTGTGAATAGGATTGATTCCTTGATACCTTTCTATTGCTTCATTATTGGTGTATAGAAATACCACAAATTTCTGCACGTTGATTTTGTATTCTGCAATTTACTGAGTTTGTATATCAGTTCTAGCAGTTTTTGATGAAATCTGTTGGGTTTTCTACATACAGCATCATGTCATCTGCAAATAGTGAAAGTTTGACTTCTTCGTTGCCAATTTGGATGCCTTTTATTGCTTTGTGTTGTCTGAGTCCTGAGACTAAGTCTTCCCGTACTATATTAAATAACCGTAGTGACAGTGGATTTTCTTTCTTGTTCCTGACCATAGAGGCAAAGCTCTCAGTTTTTGCACAGTGAGGATGATACTAGCTGTGGGTTTTTCATATATGGCCTCCTAATGTTAAGGTATGTTCCTTCTATCCATACTTTGTTGAGGGTTCTTATCATGAATGGATGCTATACTTTGTCAATTGCTTTTTCTGCTTATATTGAGAGGATCATATGGTCCTTTCCTTTCTTTTTTAATATGATATGTTGTGTTGATTGATTTGTGAATATTGAACCACCCTTGCAACCCAGGAATAAATCCCAGTTGGTCATGGTGAATAATTTTTCTAATGTATTGCTAGATTTGCTTTCCTGGTATTGAGAATTTTTGCCTGTATGTTCATCAAGGATATTGGCCTGTAGTTCTAATTTTTAGTGGAGTCTTTATCTGGTGTTGGTATCGGGGTAATGTTGGACTCATAGAATGAATTTGGAAGTTTGTCCTTCCTTTTATATTTTTTTGAAATAGTTTGAGAAGTGTAAGTATTAACTCTTGTTTAAATGTTTGCTTGAAGCACTCTCAACAATAGCCAAATTATGGAAAGAGCCTAAATGTCCGTCAACTGATGAATGGATAAAGAAATTGTGGTTTATATACACAATGGAATACTACGTGGCAATGAGAAAAAATGAAATCTGGCCTTTTGTAGCAACCTGGATGGAACTGGAGAGTGTGATACTAAGTGAAATAAGCCATACAGAGAAAGACAGATACCATATGGTTTCACTCTTATGTGGATCCTGAGAAACTTAACAGGAACCCATGGGGGAGGGGAAGGAAAAAAAAAA
>NW_024414791.1:0-2336 GCF_014898765.1 Herpailurus yagouaroundi | reverse complement strand
AATGGCCTTTTTCTTTACAATAGGCGCATTGATCTTTATCTAAGTGCTGCCTGGGAGGGCGTGTTGTTTGAGTGCCTTCTGGGGGTGGCTGTTCTTTCTGGACTATAGTGGCCAGGACTTTAGTCATTTTCCCTGTGGCCTTGATCTGTCTCTCTTCTGGGGTGTCCCTGTTGTTGTAGACCTGTTGTGCTATACGGAGCAGATCCTGGATCTGTTTACCTTCTAAATCCTCTAGCCTTTGGAGTTTTTTCTTTGTGTTTTTTTTTTTTTTTTTTAATTTTTTTTTTCAACGTTTATTTATTTTTGGGACAGAGAGAGACAGAGCATGAACGGGCGAGGGGCAGAGAGAGAGGGAGACACAGAATCGGAAACAGGCTCCAGGCTCTGAGCCATCAGCCCAGAGCCCGACGCGGGGCTCGAACTCACGGACCGCGAGATCGTGACCTGGCTGAAGTCGGACGCTTAACCGACTGCGCCACCGAGGCGCCCCTGGAGTTTTTTCTTAATGTCAGGAGCTGCTTGATTTACAAAGGACATAACGACAGCAGCCTGGTTCTCAGGGACTTCTGGATCCATGGGGGTAAACTGCCTAAAGGCTTCCATTAATCTCTCTAAGTAAGCAGCTGGACTCTCTGCCTTTCCCTGTATGACCGAATATACCTTAGCCAAATTGGTGGGCTTGCGAGCTGCAGCCCGGAGACCCGCCATCAGAGTCTGGCGATAAATGAGTAGCCTTCCCCTACCTTCTGCCGTGTTGTAGTCCCATTCGTCCTGTGGAGGCCTGGTTAGGGGGAAAGCCGCATTAATGAGGTCAGGGTTAGATGTCGGCCGACCGTCCTCTCCGGGAACCAGCTTTCTTGCTTCTAATTGGATCCTCTCTCGCTCCTCTGTGGTGAACAGGATGCGGAGGAGCTGCTGACAGTCGTCCCAGGTGGGCTGGTGGGTGAACAGGACACTGTCTAAAAGAGCTATTAGGTCTTTAGGGTTTTCAGAGAATCGAGCGTTCTGTGTTTTCCAGTTGTAAAGGTCACTGGTGGAAAAGGGCCAATACTGGAGTCGGAGGTTGCCTGTTTCATCGGGGGGTCCTATTTCCCACCGGGGTAGGGCCACAGTGGAGTCGGGGAGGCGAGGGTTTGGCTCACGCTGGGTGTGCCCACGGTTCCGCCGGCTGGCCCCTCGCGGTTGGTTTCGTTTTCAATGGGGCCCGGCGCGGCTGCTGCCTCCCGTCCTCCTGGTTCCGGCACAGCTGCCGCTTCCCGTCCTCCCAGTTCTCCTAGGGGGGGCAACTAGCGGGGCGACTGGTGGGGCGGCTGCTGCGGGCAGGGCCTGGGGCACGAGGGGAGGGGGATGATAGGGTGGAGGGTCGAGGGATAGTAGGTCCTGACTATCGGGCAATATGGGATACAAGGGCGCGGATGGCGTCTTTGGTTTTGGGGGATCTGCAGTCCGCATGGCAAGGACCTTACACGTTCCTGAGGACAGGAAGGGGGCCAACCAAGGGGGTGGATTTTCCACCAAATCTTGCCATACTAGAATGTAAGGGAATCTGATCTGGGTGTCCCTCGCGACCCGGTAGAAAAATCTTTGACTTCACCTTAGCAATTATAGGGAGGCAGAAAGTTCCTTCGGTTGGCCATCCAACGCCCAAGGTTGGCCATTCGGAGCGGCAGAGGGTTATTAATTTTCCCCGCCGGATGTCTAAACTCAAATTCTGTCCTCTGGTTCTAACATCCCTGAAGTTGGCAACGAGGAGAGAAAGAGGAGTGCTTTGAGATTGGCCCATCTGTATCCTGGAGGTGGAGGAAAGGATTAAAAGGAGAAACAGTAAAGTTATGAGGATTTCTGGCTGGGCCAGGCCAGGTCACCTGTGAAAGAGAAGGAGTTTAACACTTAAAGGTTATAGAATAGAGAACACAACACTTAGATCGCTAGCGCGTTTCGGGTGTCTGCCACCCGAACAGAAAAATTCCGATGGGCCCAAAAAGGTGCCCCAGACGGGTGCCAGTGGACGTCTCCTACTGGACCCAACTGAATGCCCTATAGCGCGTCCGCCAGGGCTGTGTCAGTCACAGATACAGATCCCGCGCGGGGGAGCCAGAAACGAACAGACCAACAGAAACAGACAGAGCCGGCTCACTTACCGATCGGTCTTAGGGACGACCCGTTGACTTGGGGTCTGGTGGGTTTGGGGGGATCCCGGATGAGCCCCCAAATGATATGCCCCGATTCGAGAGACCCCCCGAAAACAAACCACCAGAGTCCAGAGTCAAAGCCAAGCGGCAAGGGTCGTTTATTGCAGGTTCGAACCCGGTCCTCCGCGCACTCGTTGCCGGTGA
>NW_024414790.1:0-3108 GCF_014898765.1 Herpailurus yagouaroundi | reverse complement strand
TCCTGTATCCCTTGGGTAAATTCCTACCAGTGCTACTGCTGGGTCATAGGGTAGATCTATTTTTAATTTTTTGAGAAACCTCCAAGCTGTTTTCCAGAGCGGCTGCACCAGTTTGCATTCCCACCAACAGTGCAAGGGAGTTCCCGTTTTTCCACATCCTCGCCAGCATCTATAGTCTCCTGATTTGTTCATTTTGGCCACTCTGACTGGCGTGAGGTGATATCTGAGTGTGGTTTTGATTTGTATTTTCCTGATGAGGAGCAACGCTGAGCATCTTTTCATGTGCCTGTTGGCCATCCGGATGTCTTCTTTAGAGAAGTGTCTATTCATGTTTTCTGCCCATTTGTTCACTGGATTATTTGTTTTTCGGGTGTGGAGTTTGGTGAGTTCTTTATAGATTTTGGATAACAGCCCTTTGTCTGATATGTCATTTGCAAATATCTTTTCCCATTCCGCTGGCTGTCTTATAATTGACATCTTTAACCTCACCAGGTTACTAGGGAACTTAGACATTTTTACCTAAGGCCAGCTTTTCATACAGCAGGGGAAACTGTAGTAGACATTATCATATGGTATTAAACATATATCCAGAATGCCCATCAAGAAATTTAATTTGAAATACTTTTTGGATCTCAAAGGACTTTGCCAACTCTTAATTATGTCACTTTGATCATTAGAGCTTCTTTCAGGGCATGTGTTTTCTCTTCCTATTTTTATTTTCTTTTTGCCTAAATTCTTCGACTACCTAGGTGAACTGGGCTACAATATTGCATTTTACTATATCTGATTGTTTAAATCAGGACGGCCTGATAGAATAATACTAAATAATGCTAAAACAGTACTAATAACACTAAATAAGGTCTGTATGGAAGAAAAAATGCATGAGCATACTCAAGAAAATGGTGGCCTAGCAATTCCACTTCTGGAAATGTATCCCTTAAGAAACATGGTCCCATCCTCAAGTGTTCATGTTAACAAATGGCGTGTCATTTGGGTGTACTATTCATCTAGCTTCCCAAGCCAGGAATGGGAGTTCCACCCCTGACTTCTCTTTTCCTCATCCTCTAGATCTAATCAACCAGCAGCCCATTCTGGTTCTACTTCCAAAATAGACACCTTCATTTCTCTTCGTCCTCATTGCCTCCCCCTATTACGCACCATAATGTTAAAATCCTAACTCCCATTACCTCAGACTGTGACCTTATTTGGAAAAAGACAGGAGTTATGCATCTATAAAGCAAGGAATCCCAAGGGCTTCCAGCAAACACTAGAAGCTCGGAGAGGCATGGTGAGGTTCTCCCCTACTGGTTTCAGAAGAAAAATGGCCCTACTAACAATAAATACCTTTTTTTTTTAAGCAACCTAGTATGTAGCACTTTGTTATGGCAGTTCTACAAACTAATACTCCACACCTCAGTACAACCCTTCATCACTGCTTACTTGGCCTGATGCAATGCCTTTACATATGTGTCCCCACCCCTCCCAACTGCTGGCCCACTCCAGTGTACTCTTTACATAGCAGTGAGTGAACTCTTCAAAAGTTAAATTAGATCACATCACCACCTCGGTTTAATATCCTTCAACGGCTTTCCATCACTCTTAAAATAAAGTACAAAAAGTACTCTTACCATAACTTAGGACAGCAGATCTTAAACTTTTTGGTCTGAAGGCCCTTGTATAGTAAGTCTTCAAAATTACTGAGGGCCTTAAAGAGCTTTTGTTTAGGTGGTTTATAGCTATCAATGTTTACCATATTAGAAACTAACGTTGAGAAATTTAAAAATCATTACCTGTTATAATAAGTAACTTAATTTTTTAAATGCAAATACATTTTCCAAAAGAAAGGAAAACACTGAGAAGAGTGACATTATTTTACATTTTTGCAAATGTCTTTAATGCCTAAGTAGAAAATAACTGGATATTCATATCCTATTCAGCATTCGGTCTGTTGTGATACCATGTCATGTGGCCTCTGGAAAATGCCACTGCTTGCTCCTGAGTGAACGAGTGCAAAAAAGGGCAAAGAGTGTCTTAATGTTGTTAGGAAAACAGTGCCGACTTTATGGACCCCTTGTAAAGACCAGAAGGACTTCCAGGGGTTCCCATTCCATACTTTGAGAACCACTGGACCTAGGAAACCCTGCCTAACTTTCTAATCTGATCTCCTAAAATGCTGTTCCTTCTGCTCTCCACATAGCTGGATCCTTCCTCATCCTTCAAGTCCCAGCCTCTCTCTCATCCATGTAGAGAAAGTCCTCCCTCACTGCTTGCCTCAGAGAGGTCACCTCCTGTTGCTTTTCTTCAGTTCAATCCCCTGGTTGTTTCTTTCATAACACTTTCTACAATTTATAGTTTAAAAACGTATTTCTCTGTCATCTTCACTTGATTATGAGCTCCATAAGGGTAGGTCCCTTGTCTTTTTTTTTTTTTTTAACGTTTATTTATTTTTGAGACAGAGCATGAACGGGGGAGGGTCAGAGAGAGAGGGAGACACAGAATCTGAAACAGAATCCAGATTCTGAGCTGTCAGCACAGAGCCTGATGCGGGGCTCGAACTCACGGACCGTGAGATCATGACCTGAGCCGAAGTCAGACGCTCAACCGACTGAGCCACCCAGGCGCCCCCTTGTCTGACTTTTTGACTGTTACACACCTAGTACCTAGCACAGTATCTGGCACCCAGTAAACACTCAAACATGTCACTGAGTGAAAGAAAAAATGAATCATGGATTTGTACACATGTTTATATGCCAAGGATGCTAATGCTTACATTCATTCATTAACAGATATTTTCTGAACACTTACTATGTGCCAGGCACTGTTCTCAGTGCAATAAATAAAAACAGACAAAAATCTCCATCCTAGTTTTGGAGGAGAGGAACACAGAAAATAAATGAAGGAAGTAAAATACACAATATGTTAGATGATAATACATGATGTAGAGAAAAATAAAGCAGGAAGGGACAGGGAACACTGGAGGCAGGTACAATGGGTTTCAGCTTAAAATAACGTAGTCAACACACGCCTTACTAAAAAAATTACTGGGGGTGAAAAACTTGAAAATGATGAGGGAACAAGCTCTGTGACTCTCAGCGGTGGGGGGGGGGG
>NW_024414789.1:0-1138 GCF_014898765.1 Herpailurus yagouaroundi | reverse complement strand
TTTAAAGCAGAGATAATACCTATCCTTCTCAAGCTATTCCAAGAAATAGAAAGGGAAGGAAAACTTCCAGACTCATTCTATGAAGGCAGTATTACTTTGATTCCTAAACCAGACAGAGACCCAGTAAAAAAAGAGAACTACAGGCCAATATCCCTGATGAATATGGATGCCAAAATTCTCAATAAGATACTAGCAAATCGAATTCAACGGCATATAAAAAGAATTATTCACCATGATCAAGTGGGATTCATTCCTGGGATGTAGGGCTGGTTCAACATTCGCAAATCAATCAACGTGATACATCACATTAACAAAAAATAGAAGAACCATATGATCCTGTCAATCGATGCAGAAAAGGCCTTTGACAAAATCCAGCACCCTTTCTTAATAAAAACCCTTGAGAAAGTCGGGATAGAAGGAACATACTTAAAGATCATAAAAGCCATTTATGAAAAGCCCACAGCTAACATCATCCTCAACGGGGAACAACTGAGAGCTTTTTCCCTGAGATCAGGAACACGACAGGGATGCCCACTCTCACCGCTGTTGTTTAACATAGTGCTGGAAGTTCTAGCATCAGCAATCAGACAACAAAAGGAAATCAAAGGCATCAAAATTGGCAAAGATGAAGTCAAGCTTTCGCTTTTTGCAGATGACATGATATTATACATGGAAAATCCGACAGACTCCACCAAAAGTCTGCTAGAACTGATACATGAATTCAGCAAAGTTGCAGGATACAAAATCAATGTACAGAAATCAGTTGCATTCTTATACACTGGTATTGAAGCAACAGAAAGACAAATAAAGAAACTGACCCCATTCACAATTGCACCAAGCAGCATAAAATACCTAGGAATAAATCTAACCAAAGATGTAAAGGATCTGTATGCTGAAAACTATAGAAAGCTTATGAAGGTAATTGAAGAAGATTTAAAGAAATGGAAAGACATTCCCTGCTCATGGATTGGAAGAATAAATATTGTCAAAATGTCAATACTACCCAAAGCTATCTACACATTCAATGCAATCCCAATCAAAATTGCACCAGCATTCTTCTTGAAACTAGAACAAGTAATCCTAAAATTCATATGGAACCACAAAAGGCCCCGAATAGCCAAAGTAATTTTGAAGAAGA
>NW_024414788.1:0-1411 GCF_014898765.1 Herpailurus yagouaroundi | reverse complement strand
CTGCTATGAACATTGGGGTACAAGTGCCCCTATGCATCAGTACTCCTTTGTCTTCTTTAGAGAAGTGTCTATTCATGTTTTCTGCCCATTTCTTCACTGGGTTATTTGCTTTTCGGGTGTGGAGTTTGGTGAGCTCTTTATAGATTTTGGAGACTAGCCCTTTGTCCGATATGTCATTTGCAAATATCTTTTCCCATTCTGTTGGTTGCCTTTCAGTTTTGTTGGTTGTTTCCTTTGCTGTGCAGAAGCTTTTTATCTTCATAAGGTCCCAGTAATTCACTTTTGCTTTTAATTCCCTTGCCTTTGGGGATGTGTCGAGTAAGAGATTGCTACGGCTGAGGTCAGAGAGGTCTTTTCCTGCTTTCTCCTCTAAGGTTTTGATGGTTTCCTGTCTCACATTCAGGTCCTTGATCCATTTTGAGTTTATTTTTGTGAATGGTGTGAGAAAGTGGTCTAGTTTCAACCTTCTGCATGTTGCTGTCCAGTTCTCCCAGCACCATTTGTTAAAGAGACTGTCTTTTTTCCATTGGATGTTCTTTCCTGCTTTGTCAAAGATTAGTTGGCCATACATTTGTGGGTCTAGTTCTGGGGTTTCTATTCTATTCCATTGGTCTATGTGTCTGTTTTTGTGCCAATACCATGCTGTCTTGATGATGACAGCTTTGTAGTAGAGGCTAAAGTCTGGGATTGTGATGCCTCCTGCTTTGGTCTTCTTCTTCAAAATTCCTTTGGCTATTCGGGGCCTTTTGTGGTTCCATATGAATTTTAGGATTGCTTGTTCTAGTTTCGAGAAGAATGCTGGTGCAATTTTGTTTGGGATTGCACTGAATGTGTAGATAGCTTTGGGTAGTATTGACATTTTGACAATATTTATTCTTCCAATCCATGAGCAGGGAATGTCTTTCCATTTCTTTAAATCTTCTTTAATTACCTTCATAAGCTTTCTATAGTTTTCAGCATACAGATCCTTTACATCTTTGGTTAGATTTATTCCTAGGTATTTTATGCTTCTTGGTGCAATTGTGAATGGGATCAGTTTCTTTATTTGTCTTTCTGTTGCTTCATTGTTAGTCTATAAGAATGCAACTGATTTCTGTACATTGATTTTGTATCCTGCAACTTTGCTGAATTCATGTATCAGTTCTAGCAGACTTTTGGTGGAGTCTATCAGATTGTCCATGTATAATATCAGGTCATCTGTAAAAAGTGAAAGCTTGACTTCATCTTTGCCAATTTTGATGCCTTTGATTTCCTTTTGTTGTCTGATTGCTGATGCTAGAACTTCCAGCACTATGTTAAACAACAGCGGTGAGAGTGGGCATTCCTGTCGTGTTCCTGATATCAGGGAAAAAGCTCTCAGTTTTTCCCCGTTGAGGATGATGTTAGCTGTGGGCTTTTCATAAATGGCTTT
>NW_024414787.1:0-3221 GCF_014898765.1 Herpailurus yagouaroundi | reverse complement strand
CCGCCCCGGCTCCCTCCCGCCAGTCCGTGGAGCGCACACCGCCTCGCCGGCCTTCCTACCCTCTTCCGTGGGCCTCTCGTCTGCGCTTGGCTCCGGCGACTCCGTTCTGCTAATCCTCTGGTGGTTTTCTGGGTTATTTAGGCAGGTGTAGGTGGAATCTAAGTGATCAGCAGGACGCGCGGTGAGCCCAGCGTCCTCCTACGCCGCCATCTTCCAAGTTCTACCCTATACCACATCTTCTTTATCCATTCATTAGTTGGTGGACATTTTGGCTCTTTCCATACTTTGGCTATTGTTGATGGCACTGCTATAAATATTCGGGTATATTTGCCCCTATGAATCAACACTCCTGTATCCTTTGGATAGAGTCCTACTAGTACTATTGGTGGGTCATAGGGTAATCCTATTTTTAATTTTTTGAGGGACCTCCACATTGCTTTCCAGAAAGACTCCACCAGTATTCATGCCCACCAAAAGTGCAAGAGGGTTCCCATTTCTCCACATCCTTGCCAACATGTTATTTCCTGAGTTGTTAATTTTAGCCACTCTGACTGATGTGAGGTGGTATCTCAGTGTGGTTTTGATTTGTATTCCCTGATGATGAGAGATGTTGAGCATCTTTTCATGTGTCTGTTAGCCATCCAGATGTTTTCTTTGGAAAAGTGTCTATTCATGTCTTCTGCCCATTTCTTCACGGGATTATTTGTTTTTCATGTGTTGAGCTTGGTAGGTTCTTTATAGATTTTGGATACTAAACCTCTACCTGATATGTCATTTGCCAATATCTTCTCCCATTCCATCGGTTGCCTTTTAGTTTTGTTGATTGTTTCCTTTGCTGTGCAGAAGATTTTTATCTTGATTAGGTCCCAACAGTTCATTTTTGCTTTTATTTCTCTTGCCTTTGGAGATGTGTCGAGCAAGAAGTTACTGTGCCTGAGGTTAAAGAGATTGTTATTTATTTTTTATCTTCTAGGATTTTGATGGTTTCTTGACTCACATTTAGGTCTTTCCTCTATTTTGAATTTATTTTTGTATATGGTGTAAAAAAGTGGTCCAGGTTCATTCTTCTGTATGTGGCTCTCCAGTTCTTCCAGTATCGTTTGCTAAAGAGACTGTTTTTTTTTTTTTCCATTCAATACTTTTTCCTGCTTTGTCAAAGATTAGTTGTCAATACATTTGTGGGTCCATTTCTGGGTTCTCTATTCTGTTCCATTTGTCTATGTGTCTGTTTTTGTGCTAATACCACACTGTATTGATGACTACAGCTTTGTATTACAGGCTAAAGTCTAGGAATGTGATGCCTCCCACTTTATTTTTCTTTTTCAACATAACCTTGGCTATTTATCTTTTGTGGTTCCACATAAATTTTAGGATTGTTTATTCTAACTCTGAGAAAAATGCTGGTGCTATTTTGATTGGGATTGTACTGAATGTGTAGATTGCTTTGGGTAGTATCGACATTTTGATAATATTTGTTCTTCCAATCCATGAGCATGGAATGTTTTTCCATTTCTTTGTGTCTTCAGTTTCTTTCATGAGTTTTCTATAGCTTTTAGCATACAGATCTTTTACCTATTTGGTAAGATTTATTCCTAGGTATTTTATGGTTCTTGGTGCAATTGTAAATGGAATTAACTTCTTGATTTCTCTTTCTGTTGCTTCATTATTGGTGTACAGAAATGCAACCAATTTTTGTACATTGATTTTATATTCTGTGAATTTGCTGAATTAATGTATCAGTTCTAGCTGTTTTTTGTGGAGACTTTCAGGTTTTCCATGTAGAGTATTATGTCATCTGCCAAAAGTGAAACTTTGACTTATTTACCAATTTGGATGCCTTTTATTTCATTTTGTTTTCTGATTGCTGAGGTTAAGACTTCCAACACTGTGTTAAACAACAGTGGTGAGAGTGGACATCCCTGTCATGTTCCAATCTCAGGGGAAAAGCTCTCGGTTTTTCCCACTGAGGATGACATTAACTGTGGGCTTTCCATACATGACTTTTATGATGTTATGTTCCTTCTATCCCGACTTTCTTGAGGGTTTTGTTAAGAAAGGATGCTGTATTTTGTCAAATGCTTTTTCTACATCTATGACAAGATCATATGGTTCTTATCCTTTCTTCTATTAATGTGATGTATCACATTGATTGGTTTATGGATATTGGACCAGTCCTGTGGCCCAGCAATGAATCCCACTTGATCATGGTGAATAATTGTTTTAATATACTGTTGAATTCTATTTGCTAGTATCTTATTGAGAATTTTTGCATCCATGTTCATTAGGGATATTGGCCTGTGATTGTCCTTTTTGTGGGGTCTCCAACTGGTTTGGGAATCAAGATAATGCTGGCTTCATAGAATGAGTCCAGGAGGTTTCCTTCCATTTCTATTTTTTGGAACAGCTTGAGAAGAATAGGTATTAACTGTGTTTTAAATACCTGGTAGAATTCCCCAGGAAAGCCATCTGGCTCTGGACTCTTATTTGTTGGGAGATTTTTGATAACTGATTCAATTTCTTTGCTGGTTATGGGTCAGTTAAAATTTTCTATTTCTTCCCACTTGAATTTTGGTAGTGTTTGGGTGTCTAGAAATTTGTGCATTTCTTCCAGATTGTGCAGTTTGTTGGCATGTAATTTTTAATAGTATTCTCTAATAATTGTTTGTATTTCTGTGATGTTGGTTGTGATCTCTCTTCTTTCATTCATGATTTTATCTATTTGGGTTATCTCTATTTTCTTTTTGAGAGGTCTGCGAGGGGTTTATCAGTTTTGTTTATTCTTTCAAAAAACCAGCTCTTAGATTTATTGATCTGTTCTACTGTTTTTTTTAATTCTATATTGTTTATTTCTGCTCTAATCTTTATTATTTTTCTTCTGCTGGTTTGGGATTTCTTTGCTGCTCTGCTTCTACTTTCTTTAGGTGTGAGATTATGTTCTGTATTTGGGATTTTCCTTGCTTCTTCAGTAGGCCTGAATTGCAATGTATTTTCCTCTTAGGACTGCCTTTGCTGCATCCCAAAGGGTTTGGGCTGTCATGTTTTCAATTTCATTTGCTTTCATATGTTTTTAAATTTTTTCTTTAACTTCCTGATTGACCCATTCATTCCTTAGTAGGGTGTTCTTTAACCTACATGCATTCAGAGGCTTTCCAAATTTTCTCTTGTGGTTGATTTCAAGTTACATAGCATTGTGATCTAAAAATATGCATGGTATCATCTCA
>NW_024414786.1:0-2721 GCF_014898765.1 Herpailurus yagouaroundi | reverse complement strand
TAAGGAGCAGTCACGAGGAGCTGAAAAACGCTTTAAACGAAATGCAAAACAAAATGGAAACCACCCCAGCTCGGATTGAAGAGGCAGAGGAGAGAATAGGTGAACTAGAAGACAAAGTTATGGAAAAGCAGGAAGCTGAGAAAAAGAGAGATAAAAAATCCAGGAGTATGAGGGGAAAATTAGAGAACTAACTGATACACTAAAAAGAAATAATATACGCATCATTGGTATCCCAGAGGAGGAAGAGAGAGGGAAAAGTGCTGAAGGGGTACTTGAAGAAATTATAGCTGAGAACTTCCCTGAACTGGGGAAGGAAAAAGGCATTGAAATCCAAGAGGCACAGAGAACTCCCTTCAGACGTCACTTGAATCGATCTTCTGCATGACATATCATAGTGAAACTGGCAAAATACAAGGATAAAGAGAAAATTCTGAAAGCAGCGAGGGGTAAACGTGCCCTCACATATAAAGGGAGACCTATAAGTCTCGTGACTGATCTCTCTTTTGAAACCTGGCAGGCCAGAAAGGATTGGCACCAGATCTTTAATTTGCTGAACAGGAAAAATATGCAGCCGAGAATCCTTTATCCAGCAAGTCTGTCACTTAGAATAGAAGGAGAGATAAAGGTCTTTCCAAACAAACAAAAACTGAAGGAATTCGTCACCACTAAACCAGCCCTACAAGAGATCGTAAGGGGGATCCTGTGAGACAAAGGACCAGAGAAATCACAACAAGCATAAATCATACAGACATCACAATGACTCTAAACCCGGATCTTTCTATAATAACACTGAATGTAAATGGATTAAATGCGCCAACCAAAAGACATAGGGTATCAGAATGGATAAGAAAACAAGACCCATCTATTTGCTGTCTACACGAGACTCATTTTAGATCTGAGGACACCTTTAGATTGAGAGTGAGGGGATGTAGAACTATTTATCATGCTACTCGAAGCCAAAAGAAAGCTGGAGTAGCCATACTTATATCAGACAAACTAGACTTTAAATTAAAGGCTGTAACAAGAGATGAAGAAGGACATTATATAATAATTACAGGGTCTATCCACCAGGAACAGCTAACAATTATAAATGTCTATGCGCCGAATACGGGAGCCCCCAAATATATAAAACAATTACTCACAAACATAAGCAACCTTATTGATAAGAATGTGGTAATTGCAGGGAATTTTAACACTCCACTTACAGAAATAGATAGATCATCTAGACACACGGTCAATAAAGAAACAAGGGCCCTGAATGACACATTGGATCAGATGGACTTGAAAGATATATTTAGAACTCTGCATCCAAAAGCAACAGAATATACTTTCTTCTCGAGTACACATGGAACATTCTCCAAGATAGATCATCTACTGGGTCACAAAACAGACCTTCATAAGCATACAAGAATTGAAATCATACCATGCATACTTTCAGACCACAATGCTATGAAGCTTGAAATCAACCACAGGAAAAAGTCTGGAAAACCTCCCAAAGTATGGAGGTTAAAGAACACCCTACTAACAAATGAGTGGGTCAACCAGGCAATTAGAGAAGAAATTTAAAAATATATGGAAACAAACGAAAATGAAAATACAACTATCCAAATGCTTTGGGACGCAGCGAAGGCAGTCCTGAGAGGAAAATACATTGCAATCCAGGCCTATCTCAAGAAACAAGAAAAATCCCAAATACAAAATCTAACAGCACACCTAAAGGATATAGAAGCAGAACAGCAAATACAGCCTAAACCCAGCAGAAGAAGAGAAGTAACAAAGATCAGAGCAGAAATAAAGAATGTAGGATCTAAAATAACTGTAGAGCAGATCACCGAAACCAAGAGTTGTTTTTTTGAAAAAATAAACAAAATTGACAAACCTCTAGCCAGGCTTCTCAAAAAGAAAAGGGAGATGACCCAAATAGATAAAATCATGAATGAAAATGGAATGATTACAACCAATCCCTCAGAGATACAAACAATTATCAGGGAATACTATGAAAAATTATATGCCAACAAACTGGACAACCTGGAAGAAATGGACAAATTCCTAAACACCCACTCGCTTCCAAAACTCAATCAGGATGAAATAGAAAGCTTGAACAGACCCATAACCAGGGAAGAAATTGAATCAGTCATCAAAAATCTCCAAAAATAAGAGTCCAGGACCAGATGGATTCCCAGGGGAGTTCTACCAGACGTTTAAAGCAGAGATAATACCTATCCTTCTCAAGCTATTCCAAGAAATTGAAAGGGAAGGAAAACTTCCAGACTCATTCTATGAAGCCGGTATTACTTTGATTCCTAAACCAGACAGAGACCCAGTAAAAAAAGAGAAATACAGGCCCCTATCCCTGATGAATATGGAGGCAAAAATTCTCAATAAGATACTAGCAAATCGAATTCAACGGCATATAAAAAGAATTATTCACCATGATCAAGTGGGATTCATTCCTGGGATGCAGGGCTGGTTCAACATCTGCAAATCAATCAACGTGATACATCACATTAATAAAAAAAAAGAGAAGAACCATATGATCCTGTCAATCGATGCAGAAAAGGCTTTGACAAAATCCAGCACCCTTTCTTAATAAAAACACTTGAGAAAGACGGAATAGAAGGAACATACTTGAAGATCATAAAAGCCATTTATGAAAAGCTCACAGCTAACATCATCCTCAACGGGGAAAAACTGAGAGCTTTTTCCCTGAGATCAGGAACA
>NW_024414785.1:0-6486 GCF_014898765.1 Herpailurus yagouaroundi | reverse complement strand
AGGAAAGAACATCCAATGGAAAAAAGACAGTCTCTTTAACAAATGGTATTGGGAGAACGGGACAGAAACATGCAGAAGGTTGAAACTAGACCACTTTCTCACACCATTCACAAAAAAAATAAACTCAAAATGAAAGTTCTTTAAAGAGCCCATAGGCAAGTGAGTTGCTCACCCCAGGAGAGACAAGACAACTGAGGCTGAGGTGAGAGGACACTCAGGTTTCTCACTTGTTGCCCATTCTGGGGCAAATGCCTACTGAGAAGAATGGTGGGGTTGTTCACTATTAGATGGGCACTATTAAATTAGACAGCCATCTATGATTGGTTTGTATTCATATTATTAATCTCTCTCTCTCTCTCTCTCTCTCCAGTAAGTCTCTCCTGGATCAGACCACATTAAGGATAAAATTGGCATATGTTCCCAATTGAATCCTTAGGATTTTATGCAGCATCTAATTTGACCAGAACAGAAGTCCGCGTGGAAGAGCAATCTGGCCAGGTTAACACTGGTTGAATAGCAATTACTTCTCCCAAATCCAAACAAAGCCCTGTTTTTTCCTTCCCGGTCATTTGGACAACTGTGATCTTATAAATTGGTCTATGGTTCTTGGCATAACTGAATGTCGGCTCTAGCTGTTTGCCATGTGAGCTTAGACATAGCTCCATTAATACAAAACTCAAAATCATCAATATGTGTTAAAGATGCATTTGGGGGTGTGTGACAGCTATGAAAATTGCCTTTGTGAGGAGCTAGAAGTAATCATTGTATGATAATTAAGCACTTAAAAATATCCATTGTGTAATACAGGAAGATCTCAGCATTTGCCATTTTTTTCCTACAATGGCTGATTTGCTACATTTATTCTTTATTTGTCTTTCCTGTGAATATATTTATTGCTAATGTTTTTTAGTATTATTGTTAGCTTCATTGCATAATTAGTGGTATTCAGCTGCCGCTTTTTAGCCTGAAAGAACTGTAATTAGTTTTCATTCACTGGTGGCATTTATGCAGCAATGGGGTCATTGCCAAAGGTATAAGGACTATAATTCTATTGCCAGACTTTAAATTTGTATAAACTTAAAAATCCTTTTTGTTCATTTTAAGTAGTTAAAAAGGGTATGAGTTACAAATGATAGAATTGGAAGAATTCTTGGAAGAAAAGGATATTATAGGCTTCAAATGAGTAATATGTGTGTGTGTATGAGGTATGAGGTTATCAAGTTGTTCTCTGTCTCAAGCGGAAAATTCTATTCTCACTACTTAGTTGGTTAGTTCTAAATAAGCCAAATCATGGTTAAGAGATCTTTTCTTTTTTGTACTTTCTCTGACAATTGTGCCATGTAAAGCAAAATATTATCAGTAGGTAAAAACGTGGGCTTGTACAATCAAGCCGCCCTGGATTCAAACGTCACTTGATTTATTAAGCAGCCCTTGTGAATTAATTACAAAAATTAAATTCAATAACATTTGTCAAGCACTAAGACAGTGCTTGTAAATATCAGTGTTATCATTTCTTTATATTTATGCTGTCAGTTCTAAGTTTTTTTAAGTTTATTTTTATTTATTTTGAGAGAGAGAAAGAGAAAGAGAGAGAAGGGTAGAGAGGGAGAGAGACAGAATCCCAAGCAGGCTGTGCGCTATCAGTGAAGAGCCTGATGTGGGGCTTGAGGCCACAAACAGTGAGATCATGACCTGAGCCGAGGTCAAGAGTCAGACACTTAACAGACTGAGCCACCCAGGCACCCCTAAATTCTCTAGTAAGTTTTTAAAGAATGGTCACAAGTGGCTATCCCAGGGGCTTGGTATCAAAAAGCCTTATGAGGGTCCACATGCTCTGGAATTATAAAGTGGGAAGACAATTTTTGAGTATCACCAAGAGAATGTGCCTTAAAGAGTATCTAATCAATATCAACTAAAGTAATAGAAATCCAAAGCAGTAGGGATGTTAAACTTCTGCCCCAGGCCTGCGTGCTGGGTTTTAGTCCATTCCCTTGTTGTTGCTACAAGAATTTCTGGCAGTGTGTGCATGCTGTGGTGTGTGTGTGTGTGTGTGTGTGTGTGGTGTGGGTAAGTGTATGCATGTGTGTAGGGGGGCTGCATGTACTGGCGGTAGGGAGGAGCTGACTTTAAGGTAAGTTGAGCAGTCCTGAACTCATTGTGGACATCTCAAGAATTACTTTATCTTTGGTGGATGAGGGCTCTGCATGTCCTGTACAGTAAATCAAGTGGCTCGGATAAATGAGATTCCTTGCCTCTCTCATTTTCATCGTGCATTTCTGGATTTGGATTTGGATTGAGTTATGCAAATCAAAAGTGCTGACCATATTCACGTGATTCTATGTTAGCAGATCTTGGAGTCAAAATACCTTGCTCTGAAAATATTTGCTATGTGATATTTTTCTTTAATTTTAGCCTTCCGATTACATACATTTTAAATATGTTACCAGAATGGAAAGGTTCTCATTTTTCTTCCCAGATCTGGAAGCCAGAAGGAAGCTGTTAAAAAGCTGTGATTTTCTTTAATTAGGGAAGAGCTGCTAGGAGACCAATAGTAAAGTGACGGAGAGACAGGCTGGAGCATAATTCTGGCTAATAATTTTCAACTAATTGATAATTGGCTTGAAAACTAGTGAACTAATTATTTATTCAAAAGATTCACCTTTTGTAAGATGAAATTTCAAAACAAAACATTGAAGGCCTTGCCAAAAGTCTTAAAGGAAATCTCATGTGCTGAATACAGATAGTCAGTGGGTTTCAAGTACCCACAATGTGAATCATCTCTTTCCTTTTTGCCATTTCTTTCGATCGTCTTTTTCTCTTCTAAAGTTTTTATTTTAATTCCAGTTAGTAAACATACAGAGTTATTTTAGGTTCAGGTGTACAGTATAGTGATTCAACACTTTCATACAACATCTGGGGCTCATCACAGCAAGTGCACCCCTTAATCCCCATCACCTATTTCATCCATCCCCTACCTACCTTCCCTCTGGTAACCATCTGTTTGTTCTCTATAGTTAAGTGTCTGTTTCTTGGTTTCCCTCTTTCCCTTTTATTTCCCTTTGCTCATTTGTTTTGTTCCTAAATTCCACATATGAGTGAAATCATATGGTATTTATCTTCTCTGACCGACTAATTTTGCTTAGCATTATACTCTCGAGCTCCATCCATGTCATTGCAAATGGCAAGATTTTATTCTATTTTATGGTTGAATAGTATTCCATTGTGTGTGTGTGTGTGTGTGTGTGTGTGTGTGTGTGTGTGTGTGTATACATACATACATATACACCACCTCTTCTTAATCCATTCATCAATCAATGGACACTTGGGCTATTTCCATATCTTGGTTATTTTAAATAATGCTGCTATAAATATAGGGATGCATGTATCCCTTTGAATTAGTGTTTTTGTATTTGAGTAAATACCCAACAGTGTGATTTCTGAACCATAGAGTAGTTCTATTTTTAACTTTATAAGGAAACTTTATACTGTTTTCCACTGTGGCTGTACGCTTTGCATTTCCACCAACATTGGAAGAGGATTCCTTTTTCTCCACATCCTTGCCATCGTTTGTTGTTTCTTATGATTTTGATTTTAGTCATTTTGATAGGAGTCAAGTGATATCTCACGGTAGTTTTGATTTGCATTTCCCTGATAGTGAGTGATGAATGAACATCTTTTCATGTGTCTGTTTGTCATCTGTATGTCTTCTTTGGTAAAATGCTCATGTCTTCTGCCCACTTTTAAATTGGATTATTTACTTTTGAGGTGTTGAATTGTATCAGTTCTGTGTATATATTTTGGATACTTTTTATTAAATGTCGTTTGCAAATATCTTCTTCCATTCTGTACATTGTCCCAATAGTTTAGTTTTGATTTTGTTTCTCTTGCCTCAGGAGACATATCTAGCATAGTTGCTATGGGCAGTGTCAAAGAGGTTATTGCCTGTGTTCTCTTCTAGGATTTTCCTAGTTTCAGGTCTCACATTTAGGTCATTAAACCATTTCGAGTTTATTTTTGTGAATGGTGTTAGGAAGTGGTCCAGCTTCATACCTTTTCATGTTGGTGTCCAGTTTTACTGACACCATTTGTTGAGCAGACTTTCCCATTAGACATTCTTTTCTGCAGGATAAACCCACTTGATTGCATTTAACGATTTTTTAAAATGTATTATTGGATTTGCTTTGCTTTAATTTTGTTGAAGACTTTTGCATTTATGTTTATCAAAGATATTGGCCCATAGTTCTCTTTTTTAGTGGCGTCTTGTCTTTATCCAGTTTTGGTATCAAGATAATGGTGGTTTCAGAATGTATTTCGAAGTTTTCCTTCCCTTTCCTTTCTTTTTTTTTTTTAGAAATATAGGTATTAACTTTTCTTTAAGTGTTTGGTAGGATTCACCTATGAAGTCATTTGGTTCTGGACTTTGTTGGGAATTTTTGATTACTGATTCAATTTCTTTGCTGGTTATTGGTCTGTGCAAATTTTCTATTTCTTCTTGTTTCAGTTTTGGTAGTTCATGTTCCTAGGAATTTATCCACTTCTTCTAGGTTGTTCAATTTGTTGGCACGTAGTTTTTCATAATAGTATTTTATAATTGCTTATATTTCTGTGGTGTTGGCTATTTATCCTCTCTCACTTGTGATTTTATTTATTTCAGTATTTTCTTATTTTTCCTTGGTAAGTATGGCTAGAGGATTATTAATAATAGTGATCTTTTTTTCAAAGAACCAGCTCCTGGTTTCTTCAATCTGTTTTTTTAATTGGGAGCAGGGTGGTGGTATTAGCAAAATTTGTGTTGGGCCACTAGTCCTAGGCTGGGTCCCCCAAAGCTCTGTGGTGGCTGGGAGCTGCACGCCAGGGCAGCTGGGGGCATGAGGCTGGGTGTAGCAATTGCTGGGTGTGGCTGGGCCCCGGGTGTGTGACAGTGGCTGGAGGTGTGCAGCTGAGTGCTGCATGGAGGCTGGGCACTGCACACAATGGCAGCTGTGCATCCGCTGGCTGGGTGGGGTGTGTGTGCAGCTTTAACAAAATTTGCCCTGGGCCCTGGGCCCAGCTACAAGTGTCTGTGCGGCTCTGTCTCCCACCGGTGGCTCTCTGTCTATGCTGGGGGTGGGGGGAGGAAAATGGCACCTGCCAGCTCCCTCATTTTTCAGAGAAGTCTCCAACATGCTCCAAAACCAGTATGAACAGATCTGTTTCCCGTGTGCCTCCAGTGTTGTGTAAACTGCTGTTTTTTACATTGCCTCTTCACACAGTCTGCTGTCTTTGTAAAGGTAGCAACCCAGCTATCACTTGCCCTCCCAGCTCACCCAGTGCTGAGTCATCTGGCTTTTAAAGCTCCAGGTTCCTCATTCCACTGGTTTTGCAAACTCACAGAATTCAGCCCCTGTAGTTTTTAAAGCCAAACATTTTGGGGATCAGTCTTCCCTATGTGAGCTCCCTGGTATGAGAGCCCATTTCTCTCTGTGTGTGCAGCTCCCTCCCTCCTGTGGGCAGCCTCCCTCTGCCTTTCTGATCTTCCTAACCTTTCAGATGCAGGTTCTTTTCTATATTTAGTTGTGGAGTTTGTTCTGCCAGTATTTGGATCACTTCCTGGTTTATTGACTTGGTTGTGGATGGCATGGCATCTACTTGTAAATGTGGTGCAGGGGTGAGCTCAGAGTTCTCACCCATCTCCCTAAGCTCCTCTCAGTAGGTGGTCTATATAGTCTTAACATGTAGTTTTGTGTGCAGACCACCAGGAATGATAAAAGGCAGGCTTTGGGGTTCCAAGCACCAAACCTGACGTAAGAATACCTGAATCCTTAGTCTTAGCACTTAGTATTATCACTTAATGTTTGTGTTCTCTTGGGCAAACCAGACTTTTCCATCTGTAAAATGAGATAATACATGTGCTGGCAACTCTATTGAATTGTTGTAGAGAAAGACAAAGTAGGGGTGCCTGGGTCACTCAGTCAGTTAAGCCTTTGACTTGATTTCAGCTCAGGTTTTGATCACAGGGTTGTGAGTGCAAGCGCCACATTGGGCTCCGTGCTGGGTATGGGGCTTACGTTAAAAAAAAAAGGCAAAGTAAACCACTATTTCAAGACCATTTTGAAATACTGTTAGAGACAGGAAAAACAGAAGGCATTGTAGTCGAGCAGGTTTAAGTGTGGGAATGCCAATAGTAAAACACAATAGAGAGTGACACAAGTTCAATGAGATAAGTAGTTATTCTAGGCCAGCAGTTCAGTCCGGACTGTATACCCCCTGGGGTTCTTTTAAAATATACCAATACCGGGGCGCCTGGGTGGCGCAGTCGGTTAAACGTCCGACTTCAGCCAGGTCACGATCTCGCGATCCGTGAGTTCGAGCCCCGCGTCGGGCTCTGGGCTGGTGGCTCGGAGCCTGGAGCCTGTTTCTGATTCTGTGTCTCCCTCTCTCTCTGCCCCTCGCCCGTTCATGCTCTGTCTCTCTCTGTCCCAAAAATAAATAAACGTTGAAAAAAAA
>NW_024414784.1:0-1115 GCF_014898765.1 Herpailurus yagouaroundi | reverse complement strand
ATCTGTCAAGTCCATCTGATCCAATGTCTCATTCAGGGCCCTTGTTTCTTTATTGACCGTGTGTCTAGATGATCTATCCATTTCTGTAAGTGGGGTGTTAAAGTCCCCTGCAATTACCACATTCTTATCAATAAGGTTGCTTGTGTTTATGAGTAATTGTTTTATATATTTGGGCGCTCCGGTATTCGGCGCATAGACATTTATAATTGTTAGCTCTTCCTGATGGATAGACCCTGTCACTATTATATAATGTCCTTCTTCATCTCTTGTTACAGCCTTTAATTTAAAGTCTAGTTTGTCTGATATAAGTATGGCTACTCCAGCTTTCTTTTGGCTTCCAGTAGCATGATAAATAGTTCTCCATCCCCTCACTCTCAATCTAAAGGTGTCCTCAGGTCTAAAATGAGTCTCTTGTAGACAGCAAATAGATGGGTCTTGTTTTTTTTATCCAGTCTGATACCCTATGTCTTTTGGTTGGCGCATTTAATCCATTTACATTCAGTGTTATTATAGAAAGATATGGGTTTAGAGTCATTGTGATGTCTGAATGTTTTATGCTTGTAGTGATGTGTCTGGTACTTTGTCTCACAGGGGCCCCTTAGGATCTCTTGTAGGGCTGGTTTAGTGGTGACAAATTCCTTCAGTTTTTGTTTGTTTGGGAAGACCTTTATCTCTCCTTCTATTCTAAATGACAGACTTGCTGGATAAAGGATTCTCGGCTGCATATTTTTTCTGTCTAGCACACTGAAAATCTTGTGCTAATTCTTTCTGGCCTGCCAAGTTTCAAAAGAGAGATCAGTCACGAGTCTTATAGGTCTCCCTTTATATGTGAGGGCACGTTTACCCCTTGCTGATTTCAGAATTTTCTCTTTATCCTTGTATTTTGCCAGTTTCACTATGATATGTCGTGCAGAAGATCGATTCAAGTTACGTCTGAAGGGAGTTCTCTGTGCCTCTTGGATTTCATTGCCTTTTTCCTTCCCCAGTTCAGGGAAGTTCTCAGCTATTATTTCTTCAAGTACCCCTTCAGCACCTTTCCCTCTCTCTTCCTCCTCTGGGATACCAATGATGCGTATATTATTTCTTTTTAGTGTATCACTTAGTTCTCTAATTTT
>NW_024414783.1:0-1111 GCF_014898765.1 Herpailurus yagouaroundi | reverse complement strand
AGTGTATCACTTAGTTCTCTAATTTTCCCCTCATACTCCTGGATTTTTTTATCTCTCTTTTTCTCAGCTTCCTCTTTTTCCATAACTTTATCTTCTAGTTCACCTATTCTCTCCTCTGCCTCTTCAATCCGAGCTGTGGTGGTTTCCATTTTGTTATGCATTTCATTTAAAGCGTTTTTCAGCTCCTCGTGACTGTTCCTTAGTCCCTTGATCTCTGTAGCAAGAGATTCTCTGCTGTCAGCTATACTGTTTTCAAGCCCAGCGATTAATTTTATGACTATTATTCTAAATTCACTTTCTGTTATATTATTTAAGTCCTTTTTGATCAGCTCATTAGCTGTTGTTATTTCCTGGAGATTCTTCTGAGGGGAATTCTTCCGCTTGGTCATTTTGGATAGTCCCTGGCGTGGTGAGGACCTGCAGGGCACTTCCCCTGTGCTGTGGTGTATAACTGGAGTTGGTGGGCGGAGCCGCAGTCAGACCTGATGTCTGCCCCCAGCCCACCGCTGGGGCCACAGTCAGACTGGTGCGTGCCTTCTCTTCCCCTCTCCTAGGGGCGGGATTCACTGTGGGGTGGGGTGGCCTGTCTGGGCTACTTGCACACTGCCAGGCTTGTGATGCTGGGGATCTGGCGTCTTAGCTGGGGTGGGTAGGCAAGGTGCACAGGGGCAGGAGGGGCAGGCTTAGCTTGCTTCTCCTTAGGTGATCCACTTCAGGAGGGGCCCTGTGGCAGCAGCAGGGAGTCAGATCCGCTGCCGGAGGTTTGGCTCCGCAGAAGCGCAGAGTTGGGTGTTTGCGCGGAGCGAGCAAGTTCCCTGGCAGGAACTGGTTCTCTTTGGGATTTTGGCTGGGGGATGGGCGGGGGAGATGGCGCTGGCGAGCGCCTTTGTTCCCCACCAAACTGAGCTCTGTCGTCAGGGGGCTCAGCAGCTCTCCTTCCCTTTGTCCTCCAGCCTTCCCGCTTTCTGAGCAGAGCTGTTAACTTATGACCTCCCAGCCGCTAAGTCGCGCTTGCTGTCGGAACACAGTCCGTCAGGCCCCTCCGCTTTTTGCAAGCCAGACTCGGGGGCTCTGCTTGGCCGGCGAGCCGCCCCTCCGCCCCGGCTCCCTC
>NW_024414782.1:0-1125 GCF_014898765.1 Herpailurus yagouaroundi | reverse complement strand
CATGGTTTCTTTCTGCCTGGGCACCACCCATTCCATTAAGTTTGTGACTAGAATCTGATGCAGATGGGGGACGAATTCCCTCATTTTTACTTCCCATGTGCTTGTTTGAACTGGAATATTGGTCTCCTCCGGCCCTTTTTCTGAGAGTTACATCATCATCTCTCCATGTTCTGAGACTAGACACTAGTCAGAATCAGACAAGAATTACATCACTGGTTTTCCTGGGTCTTCAGCTTGTGACAGTGGATCATGGGACTTCTCAACGTATTTAGTTATGGAAGCCAATGACCTTTGGGTTCTGTTCCTCAGGGGAATCTTGACTAATACATGGAGATTGTTTGTCTCTCCTTTAGAGTAATTGAATAAAGCTGTAGCTCATTTAAAGTCCTGAGTAGCAAAGGGCTATGAACAAAGTGTCACGTTGTTTGACTGGGACAAGGGCTGGGTGACGATAAGGAGGAGCTGTGGGATCCTGTGGTCCTGGCTGCACAGGGAGCGCATCTGGTAATCCTGTAAAGGTGCAGCTGTTGTGCCTCAGGAAATCTGTAATTCACTCATGTTGAGGGACTGGAGTAAGCAAGTGCAAACAACTGTGTCTTTGTGCATGTTAGTCTAGATTCTCTATGACAACCCAGTTGCTAATTCAGAGAGTTAATAGGTAAACACAGAATCATATAACCAGGGAGGCTCCCTGGGGAAACTGCTGTGTGGACAGGAAGCCCCAGACCCTGACAGGAAACCTGCCTGTAACCTCCATCTGCACCTGTGCCTGGGAACACAAAGGAGAATTGTGCATAGTGTGCGCCCCCTGGTGGTGCTGATCCCCTCCAGCAGGGAGGTTTGTGTGTGGGTTCCCAGTGAGGTCCCTTCACCGTGTCTCTTGCACAGTAATATGTGGCCGTGTCCTCGGTCTTCAGGCTGTTCATCTGCAGATACAGCGTGTTCTTGGAGTTGTCTCTGGAGATGGTGAATCGGCCCTTCACGGAGTCTGTGTAGCTTGTGCTACTTCCATCAGTATTAATATATGCGACCCATTGCAGCCCCTTCCCTGGAGCCTGGCGGACCCAGTTCATGTAGTAGCTACTGAAGGTGAATCCAGAGGCCACACAGGTGAGTCTCAGGGAC
>NW_024414781.1:0-1958 GCF_014898765.1 Herpailurus yagouaroundi | reverse complement strand
TTCCGATTTTGTTACGTTTATTTACTTACTTTGAGAGAGAGAGAAAGGATGTACGTGAGCAGGGGCATGGCAGAGAGAGGGAGAGAGAGAATCCCAAGCAGGAACCCAATACAGGGGCTTAATCTCATGACCATGAAAGCATGACCTGAGTGGAAACTAAGAGTTGCATGCTAAACCCACTGAGCAGCCAGATCCCCGAAGGTCTTTCTACTTTTCTAATAAATGCATTCAATGCTGTACATTGTAGTGTAAGCCATGTTTTCACTGCCCACCCCACCCCGTCTTGCACGTTTTGGTAGGTTGTATTTAATTTTCATTGAGGCCAAACTACTTTGAAATTTCTGTCAAGATTCCTTCTTGATGTGTTATTTACAAGTATGTTCTTTAATCTCTAAATATTTGGGGACTTTTCCTGCTATCTTTTCATTATTGCTTTACAACCAGTTCAATTCCAGTGTGGCCTGAAAACATACTTTGTGTGGTTTCTATTCATTGAAATTTGGTAGGATGTGTTTCATGGCCCAGAACATGTTCTGATTTGGTGCACGTTCTGTGTGAACTTGAGAAACATGTTTATTCAACTACTGTTCGATAAAACATTCCATACGTATCAGTTCGATGTAGGTGGTTACTACTACTGCTTCGTCCAGCTGTAGCCTTACCTATATCCTTCTAGACCTGTCAGTCACTGACAGAAAGGTGTTGAAGTCTCTACTATAATAATGACTTTTTCTCTTTCTCCTTCAAATTCTAAAAGTTTTGCCATCATGTATTTTCATTCTCTGTTGTTAGGTATAGAAAATTAGGGATTGGTATGTTTTCTTACAGAACGGACCTTTTTATCTCTCTATAGAATCTCTTTATATAATGACACTCTTTATCTCCCTAGAGTTTCCTTGATTGGAAGTTTGCTTTGGGTGGAGTTAATGTAATTACTCCAACTCTCTTTGCATAAGCACTAGCATGATAAATCTTTCTTCATCCTTTTACTGGTAATCTATCTGTATCTGTATATCTCATGTGAATTTCTTATAGACAGTATAGAGTTGCATCTTGTTTTTGGATCTCCTGTGACAATCTCTGAGCTTTAGTTGGTATATTTAGACTATTCACATTTGATGTGAGTATTGATATAGTTGGAATAATATCTGCCATGTTTGTAACTGTTTTCTATTCACTGCATTCATACTTTGCTTCCTTTCTATCTTCACCATTTTCTGCTTTCTGGATTTTAATGCAGCAGTTGGTATATTCCATTTTCTGCTTTCTCTTAGCATATTCATTACACTTTTTTTATTTCAAAAAGTTGGAGTGGTTTCCCCTTTATTTGCATTTGCATTACTCATTTATAACTAGTCAAATTCCTCTTTCAAAAACTCATGGGAATGTAGCTAAAACTGGATGGCTGAAGAGAGTTTCCAGTTTCCATGAAGGCAAAGTAATAGATTCAATTAAGGGAACAAGCCTGAAAGCCAGATGTTGCTGTACCCCACGTATAGGCCCCAGCTAGTTGAGAATCAGGGAGAATAAATTACCTTTAGATAGCTCACAAACAGGAGCTTCTTAAATTTGGCTTCAGTATACACTCCACATAATAAATAAAGGACAAGTAAAGTAAAACGGAACCACAGCAATGACTGCAATCTGTGCAGTAGAAAAGACCCTCTAAGAGATAATACATGTTTGTACAAGTTGAACATTTAACAGATTTGAGGGTTCCCAATCGCACTACAGTTCATATAAGTCATGCCTCCTAGAACTGTGCAGTATACAACTTGTGCAACCAATAGCAACAAACTGAAAACATTCTGATGCTGGTATAGAATAGAAAATCTATGAACAAGGAGTACAAATGATGCCTGAAGTTATAAGGTGTATAAATTGGATTCATACAAAAGAAAAAAATCTCTAAATTGCACTTCATTAGTACTAAAACTTTGCTTGGTAAAAAACTCTGT
>NW_024414780.1:0-1439 GCF_014898765.1 Herpailurus yagouaroundi | reverse complement strand
GCATGAAGTCCATGTCTCCCTCTGGATCTGAGTGTCTAACCGAACCCTGGTGGATATGCATGGATGTCCGCCAAATGTTCTGAGGTGAAGAGAAACAGTAAGGAAAGAAACATGAAGACAGATAACAGCAAGGAAAGACACATAAAGGAGTCATTGCCATTGAGAGAGGACTTCTGGGGCTGACATGCATCCTGTTTTCTACAGCCTTGATGGGACGATGTTGGGCACTAGCCAGTGGAGGTCGGGGGCAGCTCTATAAACTGGGCTCTGGGATGATAGAACAGAACAATAGCCACCCTCAAAGCTGACTGTGTTGTAGACAAGTGACATGACTCGGGAGGTCCCTCACCTGAGGGTAAAGAGATGTTCTGGCCACCCTGTGGCCCCTCCACCCTGAGGTCACTCCCTCCAGATGTCATACATTCACAGCTTCTATTGTATGTGAAATGTACCCTCTCTCAGTAAAGCGATGGTCCACTGCTGGTTCTCAGAGGATCCCTCCTTGTGACTTTGTCTCTGGTATAAACCTCTTCTCTGTCTTCTAAGAATGAAAGCAAAGTTCCCCTTAATATGCAGCTAAAATCCAATATTGTGCCCTCACTTGGATCCAATTATTTTTTGGTGTAAATCACTAGTGAAATTGTCATCTGTTTGGAAATTCCCTTCAGAAGCAAGTACTGGAATACATGGGTGGTGTCAGGTGGAGTAGACCAGTGGAACATATTAGCTGTGGGCTTTTAATAAATGGCTTTTGTGATGTTCAAGTGTGTTCCTTCTATCCCGAGTGTCTTGATGGTTTTTACTGAGAAAGGAGGCTGAATTTTGTCAAATGCTTTCTCTGCATCGATTGACAAGATCATATGGTTCTTATCTTTTCTTTTATTAATGTGATGTATCACACTGATTGATTTGCGAATGTTGAACCAGGCCTGCAGCCCAGGAATGAATCCCGTTGATCATGGTGAATAATTCTTTTTATATGCTGTTGAATTCGATTTGTTAGTATCTTATTGAGAATATTTGCATCCATATTCATCAGGGATATTGGGCTGTAGTTGTGTTTGTTGCTGGGTCTCTGGTTTAGGAATCGAAGTATGCTGGCTTCATAGAATGAGTCTGGAAGTTTTCCTTCCCTTTCTATTTTTTTGGAAGAGCTTGAGAACTAGAGGTATTATCTCTGCTTTAAATGTCTGGTAGAATTCCCCAGGGAAGCCATCTGCTCCTGGACTCTTGTGTGTTGGGAGATTTTTAATGACTGATTCAATTTCTTCACTGGTTATGGGTCTGTTCAAATTTTCTATTTCTTCCTGTTTGAGTTTTGGAAGTGCATGGGTGCTTAGGAATTTGTCCGTTTCTTCCAAGTTGTCCAGTTTGTTGGCATATAAATTTTCATAGTATTCCCTGATAATTGCTTGTATTTCTAAGGGTTTGGTTGTAAC
>NW_024414779.1:0-1124 GCF_014898765.1 Herpailurus yagouaroundi | reverse complement strand
ATATTTAGAACTCTGCATCCCAAAGCAACAGAATATACTTTCTTCTCGAGTGCACATGGAACATTCTCCAAGATAGATCATATACTGGGTCACAAAACAGCCCTTCATAAGTTTACAAGAATTGAAATCATACCATGCATACTTTCAGACCACAATGTTATGAAGCTTGAAATCAACCACAGAAAAAAGTCTGGAAAACCTCCAAAAGCATGGAGGTTAAAGAACACCCTACTAACGAATGAGTGGGTCAACCAGGCAATTCGAGAAGAAATTAAAAAATATATGGAAACAAACGAAAATGAAAATACAACAATCCAAACGCTTTGGGATGCAGCGAAGGCAGTCCTGAGAGGAAAATACATTGCAATCCAGGCCTATCTCAAGAAACAAGAAAAATCCCAAATACAAAATCTAACAGCACACCTAAAGGAAATAGAAGCAGAACAGCAAAGGCAGCCTAAACCCAGCAGAAGAAGAGAAATAATAAAGATCAGAGCAGAAATAAACAATATAGAATCTAAAAAAACTGTAGAGCAGATCAACGAAACCAAGAGTTGGTTTTTTGAAAAAATAAACAAAATTGACAAACCTCTAGCCAGGCTTCTCAAAAAGAAAAGGGAGATGACCCAAATAGATAAAATCATGAATGAAAATGGAATTATTACAACCAATCCCTCAGAGATACAAACAATTATCAGGGAATACTATGAAAAATTATATGCCAACAAATTGGACAACCTGGAAGAAATGGACAAATTCCTGAACACCCACACTCTTCCAAAACTCAATCAGGAGGAAATAGAAAGCTTGAACAGACCCATAACCAGCGAAGAAATTGAATCGGTTATCAAAAATCTCCCAACAAATAAGAGTCCAGGACCAGATGGCTTCCCAGGGGAGTTCTACCAGACGTTTAAAGCAGAGATAATACCTATCCTTCTCAAGCTATTCCAAGAAATAGAAAGGGAAGGAAAACTTCCAGACTCATTCTATGAAGCCAGTACTACTTTGATTCCTAAACCAGACAGAGACCAAGTAAAAAAAGAGAACTACAGGCCAATATCCCTATGAATATGGATGCAAAAATTCTCAATAAGATACTAGCAAATCGAATTCAACGGCAT
>NW_024414778.1:0-1349 GCF_014898765.1 Herpailurus yagouaroundi | reverse complement strand
AAATATTTGAAATGCCGGGGGAGGAGGGAAGATGGCGGCGTAGGAGGGCGCTGGGCTCACCGCGCGTCCTGCTGATCACTTAGATTCCACCTACACCTGCCTAAATAACCCAGAAAACCACCAGAGGATTAGCAGAACGGAGTCGCCGGAGCCAAGCGCAGACGAGAGGCCCACGGAAGAGGGTAGGAAGGGCGGCGAGGCGGTGCGCGCTCCACGGACTGGCGGGAGGGAGCCGGGGCGGAGGGGCGGCTCGCCGGCCAAGCAGAGCCCCCGAGTCTGGCTTGCAAAAAGCAGAGGGGCCTGACGGACTGTGTTCCGACAGCAAGCGCGACTTAGCGGCTGGGAGGTCATAAGTTAACAGCTCTGCTCAGAAAGCGGGAAGGCCGGAGGACAAAGGGAAGGAGAGCTGCTGAGCCCCCTGACGACAGAGCTCAGTTTGGTGGGGAACAAAGGCGCTCGCCAGCGCCATCTTCCCCGCCCATCCCCCAGCCAAAATCCCAAAGAGAACCAGTTCCTGCCAGGGAACTTGCTCCCAGCAAACACCCAACTCTGCGCCTCTGTGGAGCCAAACCTCCGGCAGCAGATCTGACTCCCTCCTGCTGCCACAGGGCCCCTCCTGAAGTGGATCACCTAAGGAGAAGCAAGCTAAGCCTGCCCCTCCTGCCCCTGTGCACCTTGCCTACCCACCCCAGCTAAGACGCCAGATCCCCAGCATCACAAGCCTGGCAGTGTGCAAGTAGCCCAGACGGGCCACGCCACCCCACAGTGAATCCCGCCCCTAGGAGAGGGGAAGAGAAGGCACGCACCAGTCTGACTGTGGCCCCAGCGGTGGGCTGGGGGCAGACATCAGGTCTGACTGCGGCTCCGCCCACCAACTCCAGTTATACACCACAGCACAGGGGAAGTGCCCTGCAGGTCCTCACCACGCCAGGGACTATCCAAAATGACCAAGCGGAAGAATTCCCCTCAGAAGAATCTCCAGGAAATAACAACAGCTAATGAGCTGATCAAAAAGGATTTAAATAATATAACAGAAAGTGAATTTAGAATAATAGTCATAAAATTAATCGCTGGGCTTGAAAACAGTATAGCTGACAGCAGAGAATCTCTTGCTACAGAGATCAAGGGACTAAGGAACAGTCACGAGGAGCTGAAAAACGCTTTAAATGAAATGCATAACAAAATGGAAACCACCACGGCTCGGATTGAAGAGGCAGAGGAGAGAATAGGTGAACTAGAAGATAAAGTTATGGAAAAAGAGGAAGCTGAGAAAAAGAGAGATAAAAAAATCCAGGAGTATGAGGGGAAAATTAGAGAACTAAGTGATACACTAAAAAGAAATAATATAC
>NW_024414777.1:0-2460 GCF_014898765.1 Herpailurus yagouaroundi | reverse complement strand
AGCCGGGCCTGGGAAACGACATGGGGAGCTTCCAGCTTCCATGACGACTCAGTCTACACCGCTTCTGGACCTCAGACGAGTGATGTTGTCAGACGTTGGAATGGGGTCCCCAAGGGGAGAGAGCCTTAGCTAGGCTTAGGGTTCGAGCCTGGTACGTCGCCAGGGCCGAGGCGACTCCCGTCTCGTGATCTCCCTTGAGGGCCCAAGTGAGGGCCCATGCCAGAAGGCGGCTCAATTGCAGGGTTAGGTTTCGAGGGAGGCTTAGGTTTCGGTGCAGGTTCCCGGTTCGGGGTAGGGTTAGGGTTAGGGTTAGCTTCCAGGAGGCTCCAGGCGCCAAACACTCAGCAGGGCAGTAGTCTCCGCCAAGGTCTGAGTTGAGGGCACAAGGGACGGTGCCGGTCAGGATCCATCTTCGGCTGCCAAGGCCATACACTTCGATCCCCCCTGTTCGAGGAGGCCTCCGGAATCCTCTCGGACAGCTGCAGGCTGGCCTGGGAAATGACATGGGGAGCTTCCAGCTTCCATGCCGCGTCAGCCTGCCCCGCATCTGGGCTCCAGGCGCGTGATGTTGTCAGACGTTGCAATTGGGTCCCATGGGGAGAGAGCCTGAGCTAGGGTTAGGGTTCGGGCTAGGGACGTCGCCAGGGCCGAAGCGACTCCGGTCTCGTGATCTCCCTTGAGGGCTGAAGTGAGGGCCCGTGCCAGAAGGCGGCTTAATTGCAGGGTTAGGGATCGAGGCAGGCTTAGGTTTCCGTGGAGGGTCCCTGTTTGGGGTAGGGTTAGGGTTAGGGTTAGCACCCAGGAGGTTCCAGGCGCCGAACCCACAGCAGGGCAGTGGTCTCCGAGAAGGGCTGAGTTGAGCGCACAGGCGACGGTGCCGGTCAGGATCCGTCTTTGGCTGCCAAGGCCACACTCGTCGATCTGCCCCTGGTCGAGGAGGCCTCCGGAATCCTCAAGGGCAGCTGCAGCCGGGCCTGGGAAACGACATGGGGAGCTTCCCGCTTCCATGCCGACTCAGTCTACACCGCTTCTGGACCTCAGACGAGTGATATTGTCAGACGTTGGAATGGGGTCCCCATAGGGAGAGAGACTTAGCTAGGGTTAGGGTTCGGGCCAGGGACGTCGCCAGGGCCGAAGCGACTCCAGTCTCGTGATCTCCCTTGAGGGCTGAAGTGAGGGCCCATAACAGAAGGCGGCTCAATTGCAGGGTTAGGGTTCGAGGCAGGTTTAGGTTTCTGTGGAGGATCCCGGTTTGGGGTAGGGTTAGGGTTAAGGTTAGCACCCAGGAGGCTCCAGGGGCCGAACCCACAGCAGGGCAGTGGCCTCCGCGAAGTGCTGAGTTGAGGGCACAAGGGACGGTGCCGGTCAGGATCCGTCTTTGGCTGCCAAGGACACAGTCGTCGATCCTTCCCTGGTCGTGGAGTCCTCCGGAATCCTACGGGCAGCTGCAGCCGGGCCTGGGAAACGACATGGGGAGCTTCAAGCTTCCATGCCGACTCAGTCTACACCGCTTCTGTACCTCAGGCGAGTGATGTTGTCAGACTTTGGAATGGGGTCCCCATGGGGAGAGAGCCTTAGCTAGGGTTAGGGTTCGGGCCAGGGACGTCACCAGGGCCGAAGCGACTCCAGTCTCGTGATCTCCCTTGAGGGCTGAAGTGAGGGCCCGTGCCAGAAGGCGGCTCAATTGCAGGGTTACGGTTCGAGGGAGTCTTAGGTTTCGGTGGAAGTTCCCGGTTCGGGGTAGGTTTAGGGTTAGGGTTAGCTCCCAGGAGGCTCCAGGCGCCGAACCATCAGCAGGGCAGTAGTCTCCGCCAAGGTCTGAGTTGAGGGCACAAGGGACGGTGCCGGTCAGGATCCATCTTTGGCTGCCAAGGCCATACACGTCGATCCCCCTGGTCGAGGAGGCCTCCGGAATCCTCTCGGACAGCTGCAGGGTGGCCTGGGAAACGACATGGGGAGCTTCCAGCTTCCAGGCCGAGTCAGCCTGCCCCGCATCTGGGCTCCAGGCGCGTGATGTCGTCAGACGTTGCAATTGGGTCCCATGGGGGAGAGCCTTAGCTAGGGTTAGGGTTCGGGCTAGGGACGTCGCCAGGGCCGAAACGACTCCGGTCTCGTGATCTCCCTCGAGGGCTGAAGTGAGGGCTCTTGCCAGAAGGCGGCTCAATTGCAGGGTTAGGGATCGAGGCAGGCTTAGGTTTCCGTGGAGGGTCCCGGTTTGGGGTAGTGTTAGGGTTAGGGTTAGCTCCCAGGAGGCTTCAGGCACCGAACCCACAGCAGGGCAGTGGTCTCCGCGAAGGGCTGAGTTGAGGGCACAGGCGACGGTGCCGGTCAGGATCCGTCTTTGGCTGCCAAGGCCACACTCGTCGATCCGCCATTGGTCGAGGAGGCCTCCGGAATCTTCACGGGCAGCTGCAGCCGGGCCTGGGAAACGACATGGGGAGCTTCCAGCTTCCATGACGA
>NW_024414776.1:0-6683 GCF_014898765.1 Herpailurus yagouaroundi | reverse complement strand
CCCATAACCAGTGAAGACATCGAATTGGTAAAAAAAAAAAAAAAAATCTCCTAAAATCTAGAGTCCAAGGGAAGATGGCTTTCCAGGGGAATTCCGCCAAACATTTAAGGAAGAGTTAACACCTATTATCTTGAAACTGTTCCAAAAAGTAGAAATGGAAGGAAAACTTCCAAATTCTTTCTATGAAGCCAGCATTACCTTGATTCTGAAACCAGAGACCACACTAAAAAGGAGAACTATAGACCAATTTCCCTGATGAACATGGATGCAAAAATCCTCAACAAGATATTAGCCAACAGGATCCAACAATACATTAAAAATATTATTCACCATGACCAAGTGGGATTTATACCTGGGATGTAGGGATGGTTCAATATCCAAAAGATAATTAACATGATTCATCACGTTAATAAAAGAAAGGGCAAGAATCATATGATCCTCTCAATAGATGCAGAGAAAGCATTTGACAAAATGCAGCATCCTTTCTTGATACAAACCTTCAAGAAAGTAGGGATAGAAGAAGCATACCTTGAGATCATAAAAGCCGTATATGAACGACCCAATGTTAATGTCATCCTCAATGGGGAAAAACTGAGAGCTTTCTCCTAAGGTCAGGAAAAACACAGGGATGTCTACTCTTGCCACTGTTATTTAACATGGTATTGGAAGTCTTAGCCTCTGCAATCAGACAAGACAAAGAAATAAAAGGCATCCAAATCAACCAGGAAGAGGTCAAACTTTCACTCTTTGCAGGGGACATGATATTCCATATGGAAAATCCAAAAATTCCACCAAAAACCTACTAGAACTGGTCCATGAATTCAGCAAAGTCACAGGATGTAAAAGCAATGCACAGAAATTGGTTGCATTCCTATACACCAACAATGAAGCGACAGAAAGAGAAATCAAGGAATCGATCCCATTTACAATTGCACAAAAAAACATAAAATACCTAGGAATAAATCTAACAAAAGAGGTGAAAAATCTATAAGATGAAAACTATAGAAAATTTATGAAATAAATTGAAGAAGACACAAAAAAATGGGAAAAGATTTTATGCTCCTGGATAGGAGGAACAAATATTGTTAAAATGTCAATACTACCTAAAGCAATCTACATACTCAATGCAATCCCTATCAAAATAACACCAGAATTTTTCATAGAGCTAGAAGAGATAATCCTAAAATTTGTATGGAACCATAAAAGACTCTGAATAGCCAAAGCGATCTTGAAAAGAAAACCAAAGCAGGAGACATCACAATCCCAGACTTCAAGCTATACTACAAAGCTGTAATCATCAAGACAGTATGGTACTGGCACAAGAACAGACACTCAGATCAATGGAACAAAATAAAGAACCCAGAAATGGACCCACAAATGTATGGCCAAAAAAATCTTTGACAAAGCAGGAAGAATATCCAATGGAATAAAGACAGTTTCTTCAGCAAGTGGTACTAGGAAAACTGGACAGCGACATGCAGAAGAATGAACCTGGACCACTTTCTTACACCATACACAAAAGTAAACACAAATGAATGAAAGAGCTAAATGTAAGACAGGGGGTGCTGGGAAAACTGGACAGCAACATGCAGAAGAACGAAACTGGACCACGTTATTACACCATACACAAAAATAAACTCAAAATGGATGAAAGACCTCAATGTAAGACAGGAAGCCATCAAAATACTTGAGAAGAAAGCAGGCAAAAACCTCTTTGATCTTGGCCGCAGCAACTTCTTACTGAACACGTCTCCAGGGGCAAGGGAAACAAAAGCAAAAATGAACTCCTGGGACCAAATCAAAATAAAAAGCTTCTGTACGGCAAAGGAAACAATCAGCAAAACAAAAAGGCAAGTGACAGAATGGGAGAAGATATTTGCAAATGACATATCAGATAAAGGGTTAGTATCCAAAATCTATAAAGAACTTATCAAACCCAACCTCCAAAAAACAAATAATCCAGTGAAGAAGTGGGCAAAAGACATGAATAGACACTTCTCCAAAGAAGACATCCAGATGGCCAACCGACATATGAAAAAATGCTCAACATCACTCATCATCAGGGAAATACGAATCAAAACCACAATGAGATATCAACTTACACCTCTCAGAATGGCTAACATGAACAACTCAGGCAACAACAGATGTTGGCAAGAATGCGGAGAAAGAGGATCTCTTTTGCATTGTTGGTGGGAATATAAACTGGCGCAGCCACTCTGGAAAACAGCATGGAGGTTCCTCAAGAAAATGCAAGGGATACAGGTGTGCTGTTTTGAAGGGACACATGCACCCCAATGTTTACCGCAACACTGTCAAGAATAGCCAAAGTATGGAAAGCGCCCAAATGTCCAAAGATGGATGAATGGGTAAAAAAGTGGTATATATATACAATGGAGTATTACTCGGCAATCAAAAAGAATGAAATCTTGCCATTTGCAACTACATGGAAGGAACTCGAGGGTATTATGCCAAGTGAAATTAGTCAGAGAAAGACAAATATCATATGACTTCACTCATATGAGGACTTTAAGAGACAAAACAGATGAACATAAGGGAAGGGAAACAAAAATAATATAAAAACAGGGAGGGGGACAAAACATAAGAGACTTTAAATATGGGGAACAAAGGCTTACTGGAAGGGTTGTAGGAGGGGGGATGGGCTAATTGGGTAAGAGGCATTAAAGAATCTACTCCTGAAACCCATTGTTGCACTATATGCTAAGTAATTTGGATGTAAATTAAAAAAAAATAAATTAAAAAATAAATAAATAAACATTAAAACATTTATTAAAAAATAAACAAAAAATTGTTTTATGAATGAAATAATGTAATAGTGGAAACATTTTAATAATTAATTATAAATAAAATTCTAGTGATTTAAATAAAATATACGAAGTATCTTGAGTGAAAAAGAAATTAAAAGTATATTTACTAGAAGAGAATATTGGGGTGCCTGGGTGGCTCAGTCAGTTAAGCATCAGACTGGCTCAGGTCATGATCCTCCAGTCCATGAGTTAGAGCCCCAGGTCCTCAGAACCTGGAGCCTCCTTCTGATTCTGTGTGTCCTTCTGTCTCTCTCTCTCTCTCAAAAATAATAAATAAACATTAAAAGTGTTTTTTAAATAATAGATTATTGATTTATCTACATGTTTACAGAAAAAATATAGATTAAATATAGTCTACTTGAATTTTTAAGTTAATCATTGAAGGAATGGAAATTATTTGATACCAAACCACTAAGGAAAAATAAAACAAATTTGTTCAATACAAAAAGGGAATGACAGGAATGAAATGAAAGCATTGTAGGCAATCCAGCAAGCAAACAAAAAATAAAACAAAGTAAGATAGCATGAATAAAACAAAACATATCAGTAGTCATAATAAAGGTAAATAGGCTTTATTCTTCTATTAAAAGAAGAGGCTCAGTTCAACACAATTCTACAATATTTTATTTTGTTGTTAACTCATCACATCCTAGCTTCAAAACAACTGGTCAATTTATTCATACTGAGTTAAAAAAATATTAAAGATAAATGTGAGAAAGTATCTGATTTTCATGAGTCATTTCTCTCAAAACGTAAAAAATATTTTTTAGTTTGAAAGAATTATTCCTCAGTTGGTATACAAACCTAAATGAAAGGAAAGAAATGTTGTCTAAATTAAGTGAAACAGAGTATTTTCTAATACCTTTTCTATGTTAATGAAGGAGCTTCTCCTAAAATCTAATATTAGGAGATAGATCATGGATGTTAGTTTTTGTTAAAAGATAATTCACAAGAAATTAGTGTGTTTGATAGGTCAAAAGTGAAACAGACATGAGTTTCAATCTAGGATCTTCCATTTGTTATCCAGTGACTGGTCATTATCCAATCTGATTCTAGTTCCTCACTCAAATAGATGAGGATAATATCTTTCAACTATTGGTACATGTTCTCTCCAATTTACGTTCTCTCTCTCTCTCTCTCTCTCTCTCTCTCTCTCTCTGGATCTTTCTGATTTTAAACACACCAAATATTTTTTATTCCCTCTACTTTTATGTACCCACATACCTCTCTATTTACCTAGTACATACTGATACAGCTGTACCACTTATTTAAGGCTTTTTCCAGTCTCCTGAACTGCTTTGGTCATTTCAAGTGTTTTCTCCATAAGTCAGAAACCTAGGATTAACTCACCCTTGACATCCTCTCTTCTCCCACTCCCCATATTTAACCAATAATCAAATCCAGCTATTTTTACCCATTCTAATATCTCTTTAATCCATCAATTTCTTCCCATTTCTACTGCTATCATTGATACTTATATTAGCTTTTACATGGATTACTAGTCTTCTATTTCATCTAATCTGATCTCCCTGAACTCCATTCTTCATATGAGCTGAAGAAATTTTTTTTAATTAAATATTTTAGATAGTTGTAGACTCACATACAATTGCAAGAGATAATACAGAGAGATCGTATGTACATTTACTAAGTTTCCTCCAGTGGTACCAAATTGTACAAGTATACTACAATACATTGTACAACATAGTACAATATAATACTATATATTGTACAACTATAGTACAGTATCAAAATCAGAATACAAATATTGATATTGTCTAAATACAGATCACATATATCAACACAAGGATCCCTCTTGTCTTTTTATAGCCATACACAATTCTCTCTGACATTCTCTCCTTCCTACCACTGTTTAATATATTCTCCATTTCCATGATTTTGTTGGCTCAAGAATATTACATAAATGGAATAATACATTGGAAGTATACTTTGGGGATTGGTTTATTTCATTTAACATAATTCTCTAGATATTCATCCAAGTTGTGTGATTCAAGTGTTTATTTCTTTTTATTGCTGGTATGGATGTATCAATTATTGTTAAACTATTAACCACCCATAGGAGGAGATCTAGGTATTTCCACATTTGGGCTATTATGAATAAAACTTCCATGAATATTTGTGTACAGGATTTTGTGTGAGAATGTTTTTATTTGTTTCTTTGTTTATGAAAAAGACCAGAGTGTAGCTGCTGGGTCATAGGGTAGTTGAATGTTTAGTCCTTAGAGAAATCCAAAGTGTTTGCAAGAGTAGCTGAACCATTTTACATTGCCATAAGCAATGTATGAGGGGTCCAGTTTATCTGCATCATTGCTAGAATTTGGTGTTGCCACTATTTTTTGTTTTAACCATTGTAATAGGAGTGTAGTGATATTTCATTGTGGTTTTCATCATTTCCCTGAAGAATACTAATTATTTCCATGTGTTTATTTTCTTTCTTTTAAGCCTTTATTTAAATTCTAGAAAGTTAACATACAGTGTGATATTAGTTTCAGGTGTACAATATAGTAATTCAACACTTCCTTCCATACAATATCCAGGGTTCATCACAAAAGTGCACTCCTTAATCCCCATAACCTATTTAATCCATCCCCTCTGGTACCTACCTCCCCTCTGGTAACCATCAGTTTGTTCTCTATAGTTAATAGTCTGTTTATTGGTTAGCCTCTTTGTTTTCCACTAGTATTATCTTTATTAATTCTTAAGTTCCACTTAGAGTTCACTCATATATGAGTGAAATATATGAGTGACAAATACCCTATATGTATTTGTCTTTCTCTTACTGACTTTTTTCACTTAATGTAATACTCTCTAGTTCCATCCATGTTGTTACAAATAGCATGGTTTCATTATTTTTTTTATGGATGAGTAATATTCCATCGTACATATATACTACATCTTCTTTATCCATTCATCAGTCCGTGGACACTTGGGTTCTTTTCATAATTTGGCTATTGTATATAATGCTGCTATAAACTTTCAGGGGCATGTATAGCTTTGAATTCATATTTTTGTATCCATTAGGTAAATACCTAGTAGTGCAGTTGCTGGATAGTAGGGTAATTCTATTTTTAACTTTTTGAGGAACCTCCATACTGTTTTCCAGAGTTGCTGACCCAGTTTACATTCCAACCAAGAGTGCAAGAGGGTTCCCCTTTCTCCAGATCCTTGCCAACATCTGTTGTTTCTTGTGTTATTGAATTTAGCCATTCTAGCAGGTGTGAGGTGATATCTTATTGTAGTTTTGATTTAAATTTCCCTTATAATCAGTGAAGTTCACCATCTTTTTATGTGTCTATTGGCCATCTCTATGTCTTATTTGGAAAAATGTCTATTCATGTTTTTTGCCTAGTTTTAATTGGATTATTAGATTTTGGGGTATTTACAGCAATAGCACTGCTAGGAATTTACCCAAGGGATACAGGAGTACTGATGCATAGGGGCACTTGTACCCCAATGTTTATAGCAGCACTCTCAACAATAGCCAAATTATGGAAAGAGCCTAAATGTCCATCAACTGATGAATGGATAAAGAAATTGTGGTTTATATACACAATGGAATACTACGTGGCAATGAGAAAAAATGAAATATGGCCTTTTGTAGCAACGTGGATGGAACTGGAGAGTGCGATGCTAAGTGAAATAAGCCATACAGAGAAAGACAGATACCATATGGTTTCACTCTTATGTGGATCCTGAGAAACTTAACAGGAACCCATGGGGGAGGGGAAGGAAAAAAAAAAGAGGTTAGAGTGGGAGAGAGCCAAAGCATAAGAGACTCTTAAAAACTGAGAACAAACTGAGGGTTGATGGGGGGTGGGAGGGTGGGGAGGGTAGGTGATG
>NW_024414775.1:0-1239 GCF_014898765.1 Herpailurus yagouaroundi | reverse complement strand
AAGACTCGTGACTGATCTCTCTTTTGAAACTTGGCAGGCCAGAAAGAATTGGCACGAGATTTTCAGTGTGCTAGACAGAAAAAATATGCAGCCGAGAATCCTTTATCCAGCAAGTCTGTCATTTAGAATAGAAGGAGAGATAAAGGTCTTCCCAAACAAACAAAAACTGAAGGAATTTGTCACCACTAAACCAGCCCTACAAGAGATCCTAAGGGGGACCCTGTGAGACAAAGTACCAGAGACGTCACTACAAGCATAAAACATACAGACATCACAATGACTCTAAACCCATATCTTTCTATAATAACACTGAATGTAAATGGATTAAATGCGCCAACCAAAAGACATAGGGTATCAGAATGGATAAAAAAACAAGACCCATCTATTTGCTGTCTACAAGAGACTCATTTTAGACCTGAGGACACCTTTAGATTGAGAGTGAGGGGATGGAGAACTATTTATCATGCTACTGGAAGCTAAAAGAAAGCTGGAGTAGCCATACTTATATCAGACAAACTAGACTTTAAATTAAAGGCTGTAACAAGAGATGAAGAAGGACATTATATAATAGTGACAGGGTCTTTCCACCAGGAAGAGCTAACAATTATAAATGTCTATGCGCTGAATACCGGAGCGCTCAAATATAAAACAATTACTCATAAACACAAGCAACCTTATTGATACAAATGTGGTAATTGCAGGGGACTTTAACACCCCACTTACAGAAATGGATAGATCATCTAGACACACGGTCCTAAAGAAACAAGGGCCTTGAATGGGACATTGGATCAGATGGACTTGACAGATATATTTAGAACTCTGCATCCCAAAACAACAGAATATACTTTCTTCTCGAGTGCACATGGAACATTCTCCAAGATAGATCATATACTGGGTCACAAAACAGCCCTTCATAAGTTTACAAGAATTGAAATCATACCATGCATACTTTCAGACCACAATGCTATGAAGCTTGAAATCAACCACAGAAAAAAGTCTGGAAAACCTCCAAAAGCATGGAGGTTAAAGAACACCCTACTAACGAATGAATGGGTCAACCAGGCAATTCGAGAAGAAATTAAAAAATATATGGAAACAAACGAAAATGAAAATACAACAATCCAAACGCTTTGGGACGCAGCGAAGGCAGTCCTGAGAGGAAAATACATTGCAATCCAGGCCTATCTCAAGAAACAAGAAAAATCCCAAATACAAAATCTAACAGCACACCTAAAGGAA
>NW_024414774.1:0-2549 GCF_014898765.1 Herpailurus yagouaroundi | reverse complement strand
CCCCTCCTGGCTCCTCTCCCCACCCACACCTCCCCTGCACCTCCCCTACACCTCCCCTCACAGTTCCTCTCCCCACCTACACCACCCCTGCATCTCCCCTCCAGCTCCTCTCCCCACGGGCACCTCCCTGCCCAGCAGGTCCCAGGCTCCCCCACCGGGCACTGCTGGCAGCAGGCAGGCCTTTCCACACACCCCTCAGGCCTCCTCTTGCACGAGGTCACCTGGGGTTGCCTCCACTGGGAGCTCAGCCGAGGTCCCCATGCTCCCCCCCAACAATGCTTGTCCTGATGTACTCGCTGACCCGGACCTCAAGAGCAGCTGGGGAAAAGTGCTGGGACACTGTCCACGCAGGCGTTTCCAGCTCCTACAGGCGATGGACAAATGCGGGGCAGCACGCGGCGACCACCCTGATCCCTTGGAGGCCTGCAGCCTGTCTTGCGCAGTGGCCACAGTGTGCGCCAGAACGTTCCGCTGCCCCCCACCCCCGCACCCCACCCCTCCCGCGGAATCAGGTGGCCCTGAAGCGCGGGCGGTGGAGGGCCCGGGGGTCCCCACACCTGAGCCCTGACCCTGGCCCATGTTCCAGGATCGCCCCGGCACCTGGCAGTGCCCGCTTCAGCCCAGCGTTCCCGCGGGGACCCATCTGCACCCCCAAGTCTGCGAGCCCGGGATCCTGAGGGAAAACTGCTTCCCACCCCCCACCCCCCCACACCTGGGCGGGAGCACCTGCCCGAAGGGGACACCTTCTGGGGGAGCACCTGCCGGAGGGGAGAGTGTTTCCTGTCTGAGGGGGTTGGCCACTTGTAAGAGGAGAGTGGCCGCCCGTGGGGGGAGGAGCCAACGGCCTGAGCGGGGACGCCTGTCTGGGGAGCACCTGCCTGGGGGGGGGGGGGGGGGACACCTGCCTGAGGTAGCACCTCTCTGGGGGAGTACCTGACAGAGGGGGGACGCCTGTCTGGGGGAGCGCCTCACCCGCCGTGTCCCCACCCCGCGAGGACCCGGGCAGCCCAGCAGCCCCCCGCTGAGGGCCCGGGACAGGCGCCCACGGTGCCCCCCGCCCCCCACCGCCCTTTCGAACGCCGCCCCACCGGCTCCCTGCGCCCTCCGTCCCCACGCGTCCCCACGCGTCCCCACGGCGACCACAGAGAACCTTCTGGAAGCCTGGACGGCGAGGCCTCCAAGCGGCGGGCACAGCAGGGTGAGCGCGAAGACTCTCCGGGCCGCAGCCGCGCTTCCCACAGCCCTGGCGCGTCCGCAAGGGAGGGGGTCTCCGTCGCTGCGCGCGCCACTCCCGGCAGGCCCCGCGCCCACGCATGCGCACGCGCACACTCGGGTTCCACAAGGTTCCACGAGCCTTGAAGGCCCCACTCTCAGTCCAGCGGCGCCAGAGGTTCCGGAAGGTTCGGGGCTCACCTCACAGGCGGGCAGCGTGGAAGTTAATTGGCAGAAGGTTGGACGCCTGGGGGGGGGGGGGCTGGAAGGTTCCAGAAGGCCTGGCTAGTCTCAGTAGGGTGAAGGGCGGGGGGGGGGGCCCATAGGGTCCAGGAGGTTCGGGGCGTGGCCCAGGGCTGGCGTGAGGGGTGCTTGCAACGGCGGGGGTCCTGCCGGCGCCCCTCAGTCCCATGGGCACAACCGGCGGCGCTGCCACTGCTGCTGCCGCTGCCCGGGGGTCCCTCGGCCCCTGGAGTCCCCGCCCCGCCCGCACCGCCTGGACCTCTTCTCCCCGCAGTTTCTGCGCTTTCTTCTTCCAGGCCCTTTGTGCGGGGCCCAGTTTGATGTCGTGTGTTTAGTTTCGAGAAGGAAAAGCGGGTCCTTGACTGCGACCCTCAGCCTCCTGGAACCTTCTCTGACCTCCGCCCGCAGAGCGTGCGCTTCCTTCCCGGCGCCGGGGCCGGTCCCGTCAGGCTTCGTTTTGTCACTCGTCCCTCGCGTGGCTGTCCCTCGCGTGTCTTTTCCTCGGGGACCGGTGGGGGCGGGGTCCCGGTTGGAAGAGCCTTCTTACTCTGCAAGGCCACCGTTTCCTGCCTGTCCTTCTGGGCCTCCCTGCTGGTGCCTCTGTGCTCTGGAAAGGTCTCTGGCTGGGTCCCGCCAGTTCCAGGGACGGAAATCTCCCCGCCTCCCCGCCAGACCTTGCAGCTGGAGCGGGCCCTGCCAGGTGCCTGGGGGGCCAGCCTGGAGCAGAGGGCCAGGGTCTGCGTTCAGGGCCGCGGGGGGGGGGGGGGGGTGGCGGAGGGGCACATTTGCCCATCACCTGTAGGAGCAGGAAACGTCTCCGTGGACAGTGTCCCAGCACTTTTCCCAAGCTGTTTTGAGGTCGGGGTCAACCAGTACATCAGGACAAGCATTGTCCTGCGGGGGTGGGGGATGGGGGGTGGAGGGGGTTCGACGAGGGGAACTCGCTGAGCTCCAGGTGGATGACTTCCTGCAAGAGGAGGGCTGAGGGGTGTGTGGAAAGGCCTGCCTGCTGCTGGCAGTGCCCTGTGGGGGAGCCTGGTAGCTGCTGTGCAGGGGAGGTGTGGGTGGGGAGAGGAGCCAGGAGGGGAGGTGCA
>NW_024414773.1:0-1069 GCF_014898765.1 Herpailurus yagouaroundi | reverse complement strand
GGTTCAACATTCGCAAATCAATCAATGTGATACATCACATTAATAAAGGAAAAGATAAGAACCATATGATCCTGTCAATCGATGCAGAAAAGGCATTTGATAAAATTCAGCAAACTTTCTTAATAAAAACCCTCGATAAAGTTGGGATAGAAGGAACATACTTAAAGATCATAAAAGCCATTTATGAAAAGCCCACAGCTAACATCATCCTCAATGGGGAAAAACTGAGAGCTTTTTCCCTGAGATCAGGAACACAACAGGGATGTCCACTCTCACCGCTGTTGTTTAACATAGTGCTGGAAGTTCTAGCATCAGCAATCAGACAACAAAAGGAAATCAAAGGCATCAAAATTGGCAAAGATGAAGTCAAGCTTTCACTTTTTGCAGATGACATGATATTATAAATGGAAAATCCGATAGACTCCACCAGAAGTCTGCTAGAACTGATACATGAATTTAGGAAAGTTGCAGGATACAAAATCAATGTATAGAAATCAGTTGCATTCTTATACACTAATAATGAAGCAACAGAAAGACAAATAAATAAACTGATCCCATTCACAATTGCACCAAGAAGCATAAAATACCTAGGGATAAATCTAACCAAAGATGTAAACGATCTGTATACTGGAAACTATAGAAAGCTTATGAAGGTAATTGAAGAAGATTTAAAGAAATGGAAAGACATTCCCTGCTCATAGATTGGAAGAATAAATATTGTCAAAATGTCAATACTACCCAAAGCTATCTACACATTCAATGCAATCCCAATCAAAATTGCACCAGCATTCTTCTCGAAACTAGAACAAGCAATCCTAAAATTCATATGGAACCACAAAAGGCCCCGAATAGCCAAAGAAATTTTGAAAAAGAAGACCAAAGCAGGAGGCATCACAATCCCAGACTTTAGCCTCTACTACAAAGCTGTCATCATCAAGACAGCATGGTATTGGCATAAAAACAGACACATAGACCAATGGAATAGAATAGAAACCCCAGAACTAGACCCACAAACGTATGGCCAACTCATCTTTGACAAAGCAGGAAAGAACATCCAATGGAAAAAAGA
>NW_024414772.1:0-1189 GCF_014898765.1 Herpailurus yagouaroundi | reverse complement strand
TGGGGTGGGCCGGGGCATGGATTCCTTCACAGCAAGGGCAAAGCAGCAGCTTCTGGGGTGTCGGCTGAGCGTCTGACTCTCGATCTCAGCTCAGGTCGTGATCCCAGGGTCGTGGGATCGAGCCCCGTCCGCGCGCGGATTCCGCTTGGGATTCTCTCTCTCTCTCCCTCTGCCCCTCCCCCGCTCACGCTCTCTCAGCCTCTCTCTCAAAACAAATAAGTAAATCTTAAAAAGAGGAAAAAAAAACCCCAAAGCAGCAGCTTCTGCACCAGCTGCCCTGGCACAACGTGGGCTTCCTCCTCCCAAAGAGCAGGTCAGAGTCGAGACGGAGAAATTACCGTTTGGTCCCAAGAATGGAGCCTCCTTGGCCGGTCCAGCCTCCGACATCCGCCCAGCCGATCTCCTTTATCTGATGCGCAAACACAGAGTCAGACGGCCGAAGGGACAGAGGACGGGGTAGCCCTGAGGCCAGCTCCCAGGCCCGGAGCCTCCAGCGGGCCGCTCGTCCCCAAGGGCCCGCGCACCCCTCGGAAGCCGCTCCCGTCGCGACACCGAGCAGGTCACGTGGGTCCTGGGGTGAACCTGGAACCCAGGCCGCCAGGGCCCCGCCCTCCCGCCGCGGGCTCCAGAGCCACGCTCCACGGGGCCGCACCCTACCCATGGGAATTAAGGAGCAATTTTCTAAACTGATGTAACTTCTTTAACTGAAAACCGAGAGGCATCTAAGGAACCCAGCTGAGGCCCGCCGGGCACGGCCTCCCTGGCCAGCTCTCCCCTCCCTCCCTCCGAGGGGAGCCCGTCACGCCCACGTCCTCAAAGACCCCAGCACACAGCCGTCTGCTCCCTGGACGCCGCCCACAAAACCGCTTGCCACTCGGGCCGCAAATGGAGACACTCTGGCTCCCTTCTCTCACGCCTGTGTCCATTCCGGGGGTGAAGCCCGTTGGCCCTGCCTTCGAAACGCGGCCGGTGCTGCAGACGGCTCGCCCACTCCACCCCTGCGAGACGGGACAACCGCCCTGGCTCAGCACCTCCCCCTGGCTCAGCACCTCCCCCTGGCTCAGCACCTCCCCCTGCCTCAGCACCTCCTCCTGCCTCACCATCTCCCCCTGCCTCACCATCTCCCCCTGCCTCAGCACCTCCCCCTGCCTCAGCACCTCCCCCTGCCTCACCATCTCCCCCTACCTCA
>NW_024414771.1:0-4517 GCF_014898765.1 Herpailurus yagouaroundi | reverse complement strand
CACACAGACCAGCCCCAGCCCTAAGCCCCAAGCCCCCGCTCCCACGCGGACCAGCCCCAGCCCTAAGCCCCGAGCCCCCGCTCCCACACAGACCAGCCCCAGCCCCAGCCCTGAGCCCCCACTCCCACACGGACCAGCCTCCAGCCCTGAGCCCTGAGCCCCGACTCCCACGCGGACCGGCCTGGACTTCAGAGCACACCCAGCTCTCTTACTGAAGGTGATCTGAACTGTTGGGGGTAATGAAAAGGTTGGTAAAAGCAGGAACCACCGGGAAGCAACTTCATGCCAACGCATGCACCTGTCCAGGTATGGGCACCTGTGTGGCGTTCTGGGGTCAGCAGCCAAGGCCTCTTCCCAAGCCCGGGCCCCAGCCTGGACTCTTCCGATGAGCCGCACCCACACGACATCATCAAGCTCGTCCAGGTCTGTTGATTCTTTTTGAGTGTGGAACGTGGACTTACAGCCTCAAACAACCTACAGTCTGCAGATTTTCCACCATTTTCTCCCCCTGCACATGTTGCCCGTGTCCTGGGGGCAATATTTTAGTGACTCACTTTTATCAAATCTCCCCCAAGTGTTCAACTTCTTTTTCATACAAAAAAAATCCCCAAGGTGCCTGAGTGGCTCAGTTGGTTGAGCGTCTGACTTTGGCTCAGGTCATGATCTCAGGGCTCAGGGGTTCAAGCCCCGTGTTGGGCTCTGTGCTGACAGCTCGAAGCCTGGAGCCTGCTTCGGATTCTGTGCCGCCCCCTCTCTCTGCCCCTCCCCCACTTGGGCTGTGTGTGTGTGTGTGTGTGTCTCTCAGAAATAAATGATAAAAAAAAAATTCCCTTTCATACATACAGGCTTATTAAGTATTTCCCTGATACAGACAAGGACACAGGCAGTGACCGGCAAGGAGCAAACCCAGGCAAGTCCTGGAAGCCAGCGGCGGCCTTGCGCACTCCTGTGACTTAAAACGCCGTTCACTGGGAGCCGGTGGAAGGGACGTTGGGTGGGGTCTGCCCTGGAAACCCTGACTACATTCTGAATAAAACGCTGTTTTGAATTCACACACATACATGCAATTGTTGAGGCTTTAGCTTCCAATACAGGAATATGATTTCTGTGGTCGTTAAAGTCGCTCCGTGCCCCTAAAGCGTTTCACGTGAACCTTCATGAAGCATGCTGTAAGTACCACAACCCCCTACAGTTTCCACAGGAGGGGCCGCTGCGGACGGCGGCTCTGTCACAGCTGTGCCCCCACTCCGGCTCCGGCTCCCCGCGTCTGGGACTCGGCGGGGGCGGCTCTGTCACACGGCCTCCCAGTGCCGGGCCCTCAGGATGTGATCACCACCCCCGCTTCACAAACGAGAAACAGAGGCCCCGAGGTCGCAGAGCTGGGACGGCCACGTGGACAAGGCCGCCCTGTGTAGGTACAGGCGGCGGACGGTGACCCCAAACGATGATGAGCCGAGTGTTGTGACCACAAGGAGGGACGAGAGCACTTTCCCCAGGCCCAGCCATCCTCGGGCAAGGACACGGGAGCACCGGGGGGTTATGGGCTGCCGCCCCTGGTTCCACTGCTAAGTGAGGGCAGACGAGAATGGTCAGGCATGAAAATCCGGCAAAACCAACGGTTTCCCAAATTACGCCCTTATGCTGAACAGTGGGACCTACCGAGGGCCCCCGGGCATCCTGCCGTACGCTTGCCTGACCTTGGACAGGCCGCCTTCCTGCTCCAAGCCTCAACTCTTTTGCCTGTAACAGAGAGACGGTCTCTTGGTGGCCCTACCACCTCTCCAGGAGCACCTGCCGGGGGCCGGCGGACAAGCTGGTGCCGCGGTGGGGGCACCGTGCGTGAAGGTGCCAGTGGACCGAGGTGCCATGGCTGCATGCCACGGCTCAGGGAGCCAGCAGGCGGGGACACGGGGGCCTAGGGAGCCGACTGCATGCAGACCAACAAGGCTCCTGTGGCGGGGGGAGCGGGAGCATCAGGGGAAGAGGGGGAGGAGAAGCACAGGGGTGAGAGCCTCCTGCAGGCCGGGTGCGCGGCCACATCCCCTTCACTGTCCACGTGAACCTTGTGTCAGCGACTGACAACACACTGAGAAGGGGTTTCTTCTTATACTGAACCCAACCAGAAAGGTAAAAAGGGGCCACCGGGTGAAACACGTCCCCCGACGTACGTGGTGCCGGTGACAGCTCTCCCCACACACACCTCAAAGCCCAGGGGGAGCGGCTGGCCAACAGCACGCGGTCCCGGGGGGCCCCACAGCAGCCTCACCCTCCACAAGGTGCCCAAGCCCCAGGGGTCCGTGGCCACCACCAAGGTCGAGTTGATGAGTAGAAACACTGCCCCTCGGATCCTCAAGGGACAGGGGATATGGGGCCAATGCTGTCCCCAAGACAGGAGAGCATGGGAGCCCCAGTGTCCTGGAGCAGCTGGGGTGGGACGCTGAACAGAACCAGGGGTCCCTGGAGGCTCTTGCAGCCCCCTCCGAGGGCACCAACCCCAGGGACCCCCCAAAGGGCTGTGACTTAACCTCCAAGAGCTCAACCAGGGTCCCACAGAGAATATGGGAGAACTGCCCTCAGCTTCTTGCAGGGAGACCAGAAGGAACGTTCTGAATACTCCAGAATGCCCTGCTCCTAACAAGGCCTGCCCTTGGGGTCTACTGGTCAGCCAGAGCCCATCCGGCTAGGCTGGGCTGGTATCAGAAGGGACCCCCACCCAGCTCTGGCCCCTCTCGCCATCCTGTCCACCTACGGGGGAAGGAAGGACAGAGAGACGCAAGTGGGTCCACGGTACAGGGGCCCGCGCTCGCCTGTCACAGGACGAAGACCCTTCCTCCCTCCCCGCATCACTACGTCACAAGGGGCCTCTGACGCAGCTCCTGTCACCCCGTATGGCACACCTGCCATCAAGAACAGTGACGGGGCCAATCAGAAGGCCAAACAGCCTGATGTGAAGAGAGTGAGCAGAACCAGACAAGACAGGGATGCTGGACACTCTGACCGAAATTTAAAAGAACTCAGGGCTCTGACGGGCAGAGAGCACGGCACGCGGTGCCAGGTGGGCAACATGAGCAGAGAGCCGGAGGCCCCAAGGAAGAACCAAAAAGAAACGACAGAGATTTTAAAAAAAAAACAAACAAAACACCACGAGAGAAATGAAAAGGCTCCCAAAGGGCCTGTTCGTAGGACGGACACGGCTGAGGAGACAGCCTGGGAGCTGGAGGGCGCATCCACAGACTGGGGTCGACAGGAGAACGGACCATCTGCGGAGCGAGGGCAAGTGTGCCAGGGGACGACAGAGAAACGGGAGCAGGGTGTCCCCAGATTAGAGTCAGACACCAAACCACAGAGAACACCTAGCAAAATAAACTCCCAAGAAACCGTAACTTGGCAGGACGTTCCCAAATTACAGCAAACTGAAGGTGAAGGAAAAATCCAGCGAGAAGCCTGAGGAAAACACCTGACCCACATCGCTGCCTCCTCAGAAACCACACAAGCAAGACGTGAGTGGAGGGAAACGTTTGAGGTCTGGAGAGAAAACCACCGAGCTTGAACTCTCCTCTGCAAAATCAGCCTCACAACGAAGGAGAAACGGACTCTCTCAGATGAACAGAAATGGCGGGAACTTGTTGCCAGGGGACTTGCCTCGCAAAAGAAAGTTAAGTTCTTTAGGCAGAAAAAAACGATATAGGTCAGAAACTCAGACCCGGAAGACAGGGCAGGGGAAGTCAAACACAGAACTTTATTTTTTGTATTCTGATTGATCCACCAGATAACAGCTCGTTCAAGATACTAACACCAGTGACGTGTTCGCTGATGTGTGCGTGTTGTGTGCACGTGCTCTGTGCGTCCCACACGATGACAGTGGCGACACAGGGACGGACGCAGGAAGTGAGAAGGCTTCGCCGTCTAAGGCACGCACCCACCTGTGGAGCAGCACAGCATGACTTTAAAGTGAACCTGGACTAGCGGGAAAGGTGTGTTGTAAACTCCAGAACAGACACTTAAAAAAAAGAAGTAAGGCTGATACGTTAGAAGAGAAAATGGAAAGCTAGAAGATGCTCGACAAAAACCACGAAAGGAAGGGGAGCCCGGCTGGCTGTTGGTAGAGCACGCAACTCTCGATCTCGAGGTTGTGACTTCAAGCCCCACGTTGCGTGTTGAGATCACTTGAAAAAATAAAATAAAATAAAACCACAAAATGCAGAAAAAGAGTGGAAGACAAAAACAGGACCTAACTGCGTGCTGTCTTCAGGAACCCGCTTCAAATATAAGCACTTACAGATTAAAAGTAAATGGAGGGGTGCCTGGGCGGCTCAGCCTGTTGAGCGTCCGACTTCATTTGGCTCAGGTCATGATCTCATAGTTCGCGAGTTCGCACCCTGTGTCGGGCTCTGTGCTGACAGCTCGGAGCCTGGAGCCTGTTTTGGATTCCGTGTCTCCCTCTCTCTCTGCCCCTCCCCCGTTCATACGCTGTCTCTCTCTCAAAAGGAAGCATTTTTAAAAAAAGGTAAATGGAC
>NW_024414770.1:0-11931 GCF_014898765.1 Herpailurus yagouaroundi | reverse complement strand
TCTGTTATAGATGATATGATTGCCTATATAGGAAATCCCAAAGTATCCACAAAAATACTCTTAAAACTAAACAAAATAAAACAAAAAAGCCTCTTACAACTAACACATGAGTTCAGCAAGTTTGCAGAATAAAGATCAACAAACAAAAAATATTCAAATTTCTAAATGAATATGAAGAAAAATAAAATTAAAAACACAATACAGGGTTCTTGGGTGGCTCAGTTGGTTAAGCACCCAGTCTTGATTTTGGCTCGGGTCATGATCTCATGGTTCCTGAGATCAAGCCCCGCTTTGGGTTCTGTGCTGACAGTGCAGAACCTACTTGGGATTATCTTTCTCCCTCTCTGTCTGACCTGCTTGCTTGTGTGGACTCTGTCTCTCAAAATAAATAAACATTGCAAAACACTACTATACCACTTGTAATTTCTGTAAGAAAATTAAATACTTAGGTATTCATACATCAAAACATGTATAGAATCTGTATACTGAAAGTTAAAAATTATTTATGAAAGAAAGAAAAAAAATGAGTGGATATGTGTGTGTGTGTGTGTGTGTGTGTGTGTGTTTATGATTGGAAGAATCAATATAATAAATATGCCAGTTCTCCTCAGACTGGTCTATAGTTTTAATGTGTTTTCTACCAAAAGCTTAGCAAGATTCTGTTTAAATATAGATGCAGCTATTGTAAAATTTATATGGATTGACACAGGCCATTTAAGAGGTAAATCAATCTTTACAAAAAAGAATAAAATGCAAATAATTATTCTACTCAATATTTCAGATTACTATATAGCTAATTAAAACACTGTAGTGTGAGGGGCGCCTGGGTGGCGCAGTCGGTTAAGCATCCGACTTCAGCCAGGTCACGATCTGATCTCGCGGTCTGTGAGTTCGAGCCCCGCGTCGGGCTCTGGGCTGATGGCTCAGAGCCTGGAGCCTGTTTCCGATTCTGTGTCTCCCTCTCTCTCTGCCCCTCCCCCGTTCATGCTCTGTCTCTCTCTGTCCCAAAAATAAATAAACATTGAAAAAAAATTATTATAACACTGTAGTGTGGTATTTGTGGAGGTATATACATATAGATGAATGGGATAAAATAGAGAGCCCAGAAATTGACCCACACAAATATCCCCAACCAATCTTTTTACAAAGATATAAAAGCAGCTCACTGGAAAAAGGTTAACCTTTACAACAAATGGTACTGGAGTAATTGGGCATTCAAAATAAAAAAAAAAAAAGGAAGAAAAATAAAATTGTCCTAAACCTTATACTTACACAAAACTTAACTCAAAATGGATTATATATGTAAAATATAAAACTTCTAGAAAACGCTATAAGAAAATTTTCACTATCTAGGACTAGGTAAAGAGGCTTTGACTTGATGCCCAAAATATTATTCATGAAAGTAAGCACTGATAAATTCAACCCAACAAAAATAGAAAACTCCTACTCTTTTAAAGCCAATGCGAAAGGCATGTAAAGCTACAGACTGGGAGAAAATATTTACAAAACACATATTTGACCAAATATCAGTGTCCAGAATGTATAAAGAACTTTTAAAACTCAACAATAAAAAAAATCAACCAATCCAATTAGAAAATGGGCAAAAGGGATGCCTGGATGGCTTTGTTGTTTAGCGCCCGACTTCAGCTCACTTCATGATCTCACAGTTCCTAAGTTTGAGTCCTGTGTTGGGTTCTCTGCTGTCAGGGTAGAGCCCACTTGGAATCCTCTGTCTCCTCTCTCTCTGACCCTCCCCCACTCACACTCTGTCTCAAAAATAAATAAACATTTAAAAAACAAAGAAAAGAAAATGGCCAAAAGACATGAACAGACATTACAACAAAAAGTATATTTGAGGGTAAAAAGAACACATGTAGAGATGTTTAATATTACTAATCATCAGAGAAATGCGAGTTAAAACCAAAATGAGACATTACTATTTATTTATTAGAATAGCTAAAATAAGAAAAAGATAGTAATGAAACCAAATCATGACAAGGATGTGGAGAAAGTGACTCACTCATACATTGCAGTGGAAATGTAAAATGGTACAGACACTCTGGAAAACTGTTTGGCAATTTCTTTTAAAACTAAACATGCAATTCCCATACAATCTACCATTTACAGCCTCACATATTTATCCCAGAGAAATGAAACTTGTGTTCATGAAAAATTTGTATATGAATGTTCATCGTAGTTTTATTAGTAATAACTGATAACTGGCAATGGTCCAAATACTTTTAAACAAATGAATGGTTGAACAAACTGTGTTACATACACATCATGGGATATAAATTGGCAATAAAAAGGAACACACTATTGAGATATGAAGCAATTTGAATTAGTTCCCTAGGAAATATGTTAAGTGAAAAAAAACCAAATCCTTCAAGTTTACATAATACATGATTTCATTTATATAACAATTTTGAAGTGACAAAATTTTAGAAATGGAGAGGAGATTAGTGTTAGCCAGGGGTTGGGGACAGAGTGCAGTGGAGAGAGGCAGAGAGAGGTATGAAGGGGAAACTCAAGGAGTCCTTGTGGTAATGGGACTTTTTGGTGTCTTTACTGTGGTGTTTGTGATACACAAACATATACATGTGACAAAATGGTACAGACCTAAATACTCATACAAATGAACACAAGTAAAGCTGGGAAATCTATACAAAATGATTATATCAATGTTAATATCCTGGTTGTGATATTGTCCATTGTTTTGCAAGATACTAGCATTGGTAAAACCCAGTAAAGCATGCATGGAATATTTCCATATTATTTCACAACTACATGTGAGTCAACAATTATCTCATTGAAAATATGAATTAAAAAATCATGAAAGCTTGTCAAAAAGACACAGGAAACATTTCTAAAGGATTCCCACTGGCCAAATTGAGGACAATATAAGAATCGAAAATAATTATAATAATAATCAAATCTCACTGACAAAAATATAGGCATCACTTGCAATGAGGTGGATGGAGCTGGAGAATATATTGCTAAGTGAAATAAGTCAGTCAGAGCAAGACAAATACCATGTGATTTTACACACACGTGGAATTTAAGAAACAAAACAAATGGACAAGGGAAAAAAGAGAGAGAGAGAGACAGGCCAAGAAACAGACTCTTAACTACTGAGAACCAACTGAAGGCTACCAGAAGAGAGGTGGGTAGGGGTGGAAGGGTGACATAGATGATGGGGATTAAGGAGTGCACTGTCATGATGAACACTGAGTGATATCCGGAATTGTTGAATCACTATATTGTACCCTGAAACTAATATAACACTGTATGTTAACTGTACTGGAAATTATGAAACAAAATGAATTGAGATGAAATATAGAAAAAGAAAAAATATAGCTATATTCCATATTGATACAAGCAGAGAGATGGAAAAACTTAAAAAAATTATTTATTAAACATTCATTATGTATCTAAAAATTTCTGTGAAACGGAAATACTTTTTACACTACAAGATTTCTTCTCCTTCAATCTTATAATATTATTTAATATATATTTTAGTGGTGGAAGGAGACTATAGAGACTCTTTGTTACCTAACAAAGAACCATATAGATGAAGGATTAAAGGAATATCATTGCTAAATTTATTGATACTTTCACTTAAGCTATACCTGAGATCTTTTTTTAGTCTCATGGTACATTTTTAGGTTGAAGCATAGATATCTTTTTCTAATACCATTTTCAGTTATACCTCATTTTGAACATTTGTGAATTCAACATAAAGCATTTATGACATAAAAAATACTAGGGTTGTTTCCAGAATATCTAGCATGGAATGTATGTTTAATATAAAATGGAAGTATAGGAAAAGCTTTTTCTTATAGTAGAATGCCATCTAATAAATATAGGAAGTATGGATGCTAAAACACCTGGATGAAATTTTTCTAAGGAACTTGATATTTATATGATCTCTTTCTAACTTACTTGTTAATGAAAAATAGAAAATAGTAACTTTATAGTGGAGAAACCAGGAGAATGCCACTGAAGAAAGCCATCAAATATAACATCACGAATATTGCAACAAAATGACATCAAGTACCTTCTTATAAATGCACATAGAAATACACATACTTTATGCATTATTCCTGCCAACAATATTAAGTCTTAAATTTAATCACAAGCAAAGAGGCAAATCGAAGTTGAAGGACATTCTATAAACAAACTTCCTAACTCTCAAAGTGTCAATGAAAACCAACAAGAAAATTCTGAGAACATGTTCCAGAATAAAGGAAACTAAAAAGCTATGAGAACTAAATTGAAAGTTGGTCCTGAATTTGATCCTAGTTCAGGAAAAGATAGCCATAAGGGAAAAATTGGAACAGTTAATGACATTAAATATGGAATATGATTTAAACAATTTTGTATTGTTGAAATTTGTTTAATTTTAAAGCTGCATTTTGTTTATGAAAGATAATGTGTTTATTCTTAGGAAATACAATAAATTTTTTTTGTTTATTTTTGAGAGAGAGAGAGAGAGAGAGAGAGAGAGAGAGAGTGATGTGAGCAGGGCAGGAACAGAGAGAGAGGAAGACACAGAATCTGAAGCAGGTTCCAGGCTCTTAGCTGTCAGCACAGAGCCCCACTCAGGGCTCAAACTCACAAGCAGCAAAATCAGAGCCAAAGTCAGATGCTTAATGGACAGAGCCACCCAGGCACCCCTACACTAAATGCTTTTAGAGACCGAGGGGTATAGTTTCTTTAACTTGTTCTCAAGTAGTTCAGCAAAATGTAGCAATTTGTGTCTATATATATATACATACACACACACACACACACACATTAACACATTAGCATACATATACATTACCACATTTTATATATATGTATATATATGTGTATATATGTGTGTGTGTGTGTATATATATATATATATATATATATATATATATATATATATAAAACAGATGGAGGGAGTAGGAAAGAGAGAAATAAAGAGAAATTTGAACAATTGCTAATATGGGTAAAGGGAATAAGAGGGTTCCTTACACTATTCTTGAATTTATCTCTAAGTTCAAAATTATATCAAAATAGAAACTTACTAAAATATCTGAGCTGTTAAACAATGAAAAGCTATAAAACCATTAGGAGTTCTGTTGCAGAAGTTTATCTGTTGGCATGGAGATGTTCTCAAGTATATTTTTAAAATAAAAATGATAAAAGTGTGCTATGATATAATTAACACAAAATTTCAATACATATATGGTTTTCAGTGATGTGTGGTAAAAATGAAGACTTTTTTACTTCTTTTTCTTTCACTTACCTATCTTCTTTGATTTCTCTGTAAGAAACACTTTTTGCTTTAATAATAAAAATATTTAAAAATTACCTTGAAAACAAAATGCCCTTTCAGTACACATATCCCAAGAACAAAGTATTTAAAAAAAATGTTTAATGTTTATTTATTTTTGAGACAGAGAGAGACAGAGCATGAACGGGGGAGGGTCAGAGAGAGAGGGAGACACAGAATCCAAAACAGGCTCCAGGCTCTGAGCTGTCAGCACAGAGCCCAACGCGGGGCTCGACCTCACAGACCGCGAGATCATGACCTGAGCTGAAGTCCGAAACTCAACTGACTGAGCCACCCAGGTGCCCCAGAACAAATTATTTTTTAACATGTTCCTTTAAGCTGTCCTTTTAAATGTGTAGTATATCAAACTTCGGAGTGGAAACCGTATTCACTTGCTTGCCAGTGTTAACTGAGTGAGTTTATTCTACCAGCTATTTCATCTTGATTGAGTAGGTCTGTGTTTGAGTGACACTAGAACAGGAAAAAGAAAAAGGAAAGAAAAAAAATTGTGTTAACTCTAATATAAATCTCCATAGAAACTCAATAATAGAAACCAAGGTGACAAAAAGGTAGACAAATACACATACACACATATAGGCAATGAAATTAAGCCATTTATTCCTGAGATACATTGGAATAACTGAAGGGATACTTAAAATACCAAACTCTCAGACTAACATATAAAATGATCAAGATTACTATTTATAAAATAAATTTTGCATTGTTAGCTAAATTGTTAGCATACTATCGTTAATTTTCTGGAATCTGTCAAGTATACAAGTTATACAATGTTGAAAGAAATCCCAGTATGCATGGAAATTGAATCATCATTTTGGGGGTAAATGGAATAATAATTTGCTCACTTTTTATGAATATGTTAACAGAGTTTTAACAACTGCCAAATCCCTTTTGCATTGACATGTTTTAAGTCAGCTGGGTATAAGAACGTGTGATAAAAGAATGCCAACCTTTTACCAAAGGTCACAGTTCATCCCCAGTATACTATTGTTCTTATTGATGCATTAAAGGTAGTAAGTTATAGAGCTATCAAGATATTCAGTAAAGAATTCACATATGAAAATTTAAGAGCGGCAGCCCACTAAACAGTGGTAGAATTCTGTAAACATACTGGATAATTGAAAGTGTAAGTTTATCTCTACAGAACCTCTCTAAAGTACAGTTTTATACAATCAGCATAATGTAACTTTCATAAATGGTTTATGAGAAATATTTATACTCTGTAGCCTTCCCATTATTCTTGTTTCTACTAGGTAGTTCTTAAACTGAAAATTCCTACTGTAATAATGGATGTAGAGCAGTGTTCTTTCTTCCTGTTTGCTACTGCTGAGAAAAGCAAATCAAGATTGCTGTTTGCTAGCAATAACCCACCTCTGTGAAAGTACCCTAATCATTTTTTTCCTTTGACTTTCTGAACCAATTAGGCAGTGATCTTGCATTTGATTTCCTTTCAATAATTATTTCAAATTATATAGAAGAGGGAGATGCATCTATTTTAGGGTATGTGAAAAACATTACACGCGCGCACGCACACACACACACAAACGCGCACACACACACATACACACATGCACAATAAACCCCCTTCAAACCAAATAATTGGATTGTTAATCCTATCAGTATATCCTCCATACATAAATAAGTAAAATTTAATGACTAGTGAAAAAGAAAGAACTTAAAAGAATTATTTATTTTTAAGCTGGGCAATAGAAGAGAGAGCAAAACTGAAAAATGTATCAAGTTAATAAAATAGTGTAGAAGAGTAACCTATTTTACAAATAAGCTATGTGGTAAAATACAGAATGTAGAAAGAATAGTTGAAATATAATGTGGTCTCTAAGCAACTTGAGATATTGAACTCATTTTTATCTTCTCATAGTAAGAGAAAGAAAATAAATCTAGGTTATAAGAGAACAAGTGAAAATTATCATCAGCTATTTATTGGGCATTGTATATGTGCATAGTTTCACAATTACTATCATTGATCAAAAGCAGGCAAGGTAATATTGACCTTGGAAAATTTCAACATAACAAAAGAAAGTAGTAAACAAACAACTACAAGTTTTCTTTGTGTTCAAAACCATACTTCCAACAAGGCATTTTGAGGGGAGGGCACAAAGGGGAAGCAGATAATTTTGTTTAAATGGCTAAAGCATGATTAACATGTTTTGGGGATATGAGCTCCTGCTTGGGATTCAGTTTCATGTTGCAAGTCAATTTCAGATTCTGTTTCTTTGTCATATTCTGGTCAATATCTTTATATAGAAAGAATAATTGTGTTTGTCTATTCCATTATAAACCATCTCCTACTGTTTTTTACCATCTATTGTTATCCTTTATTATTAAAAAATATTCTTTTATGCATGTCTTTCCTTCAACCTACTTTTTAACATGTGAAATTGTTTTATCAGATAGCAAAACTTTATTTTCCCAAATCAAATAATAATTGTTTAGCTTTGGAAGGTGACTTCCAATTCCTTCTATAAATAGAAATTTCTTCTATAATCTAATAATACTATTTAAAATGTTACTACTCTTGAGAATTATGATCCTTCTCAGTAATGGCATCTCAGTCTTATAATTCTCACTGGGTGATGAAAAAAATCTGTCTCTATCAAACTCAGTTTTTCTTAATTAATCTGAATCATTTATTTTTAGGATGGGAAGATAAGAAATATTCTTAAAAAATCAGATTACATGATAATAGAGACCACTTCATATTTTCAACCCAAAGATATAAATGTAATTTTGTAATCTTCATATTTCATATGACATTTTCATTTTTCTACATCCTTGAATTCCACCAAAGTATATGATAGATATAAGGATCATTGGCGTAGTAGCTCACCTATGCATTTATAGAAACTTGGTAAAAATTTTATCTCATATGTATAAAAATCAGAAATTTCTATTTTTCTATATAGATATATAATATCATCAGTCCACCTTCTTATGGAGGGTGTAGAAATTCATTTTGTCCAAGGCAACTAATTTCCTTTTCTCAGAAAGAGAGGGCATTGTTGAATTTTTTTCACATGGTGTTATTCTTTCCCTAATATTTTTGCAGTTTAATGGGCAGTTCTCACATTTAATGCTGTTACTAAACTCTTTTCAGCTGCTACAGCATCATAGCCCATAGATACCCTAAGGCTTTCCTACTGTGAAACTTTAGTTCTAAAAGATCATTTTCCATGATAATACATTTTTAGCTACTGCAATGCTAGAAATTACTCCAGAGAGAAACTTTCATTTTACACATGAACAAATTTGGCCCCAGAAAAATAAAGTAACTTGCCTAATGGCATACAGATAATAAATTAGACCCTCTTCAGTACTAGAATTGAAATGTATTGACTCATATACTACTGTTCATTTCATTATACCAGTATTTTCAAAAAAAAATTTCTAGCCAAAGTCAAGGTTTGAAATAAATTCCCAAACTTAGCCTTCTTTGTTTTTAGTTTTGTTTGCTTGTTTGTTTGTTTGTTTTAGGTTTTATAGATTCTTGCTACCAGTTTAGAAATGTTTTGGGGGTTAGGAAAAGTATGGATTTGTGTTTCTGGCTCCTTCTAGCTTGGTTCAGCCTGAAGTGACTTTTAGGTTTCTGGAGCTTAGATTTAATGATACATTAAATAGGAAGACATCGGAGGTTAAAGTAGGTGATTAATTAAGATAATTTCATTAGCCTTTGAGAACACCACTCTGATGCTGTGATGGGAGGGAAGAGGTCTCTTAACCAGATTGAACTTCAGTGAATTTATATACATTGTATATATTAGTATCTAAGTATTTAAGTTCTAAGATGATATGAATTCATTTCAATATAATTACCTGGAGAATCAAGATTGTATGGTTGTGGGGCTGCAGATGAGGACTGGGAGTAGTAGCTATTGGCAAACTGTACTGAGTTATTCCTTGGGCTAACCTTATGAACTTCCAAGGGAGATAATTAACCATGTTGATTACTTAAAATGTCTTTCTGACTCTGGAAAAACAAGGTGTATCTACATGGATTATTTTCCTACTTACGATATACACATATATCAGTGGTTTGCCATTTTCACAATGACAGAATTATAAAGTGGTGCTAATATGAGCCACCCATTACAACATACTTATAGAAATGATCAACTTTTGAGTAACAGGTTCAACATAAAAATTGCATGAATATAAATGTGTTTAGAGTAGAAAGAGTATAAAACTTTGAGGACACTAGAAACATAGAATAGAGTAGAATACAATACAATAGAATAGAGCTCCAATTAGAGAAATAAGAGGCATACAAAGAAGAGAGATGCAACTCTCTTAATCAGAAGTTACATATAAATTAATAAGACAATATGTCAAAATTATTTGTTTTACACAGTGTGCTTTTTCCCCCTCACTGCAGTTTAGCCATGCAAGAAATATATATTGAACTTCATGAGCTAGAAACGGCTTTAGTGCCATTATAGTGGTGAAGAGATTTGACATCTGCCTTCATGGAGCTTTCATAATGTTGGGAACACTTGATGATACACAGGTAAAAAATTAAATAAATAGAAAATTGACATAGGAATACGTGTTAAAGTTTAATACTGGGATAGAGAGTGACTTAGGGACTAGAGCAGAGAATGCTTTAGGTAAGGGTTTCAAGGAAGGAAGAATTCCTAGGACAGTTTTTGACTTGAAACCAAATGGTCAATAAAAGTATCATGGAAAATAGAGTTGTTGACAGAGAGAACAGAAAGAATACAGGCTGTAAAGTAGAAATGAGGTGTTATATTTGAGAAACAAAATTAATGCCAGCTCTGGAGAGCCGCAGTAAGAGAGGAATATGAGATAAGACAGAAGATAAAATCTGATGACAGAAGATAAAATCTGGTCAAAGGATACATCATCCGATGATGTAGAGTTTGTTTAGACTGCATTCTAAGCAGGGTTACAGCCTAAATAACTAGACCCAGTTTCTGAATGAAAGGATTAATGGTGTCAACTTGATTATCAACAACAAAAACAACAACAACAAAACACCAACTAAGTGAATGAATGGATGAGCCATTCACTAAGTTCATATGTTCATAGAAAATCACCTTTAAATGCTTAGGTAAAAATAACTAACATACTAAATCATGGAAGAAAGTTGTATTGTTATAAAATGACATCTTAATTCAGTATAAAAAAATTGGATTCAAGTGTGAGCTTTGTGACTGTAGATCATATTTTTAGGCCAGTCCCTTAATAAGAAAGGGAAAAGCTTTTTTTATTCCTTCTCGTTTGTAGGTGAGAAGGTAGGGGGTAATGAAATATCACCAGCAAGTATGTTGGATTATGGTTTCTAAAATAGGCAGACTAACCAAGGAAAAAATAAGAGAGAAAACACAAATTACTCATACCAGAAATGAGAAGACATCACTACAGATCTCATGGACATTAGAAGAGTAATAAGTATATACCATGAACAACTCTATGCCCACAACTTTGAAAACCTAAATGAAATAAATCAATTCACTGAAAGATACAATCTATCAAAACTTACTCAAGAAATAGACAATCTGATTCCGGAAGATGGCGGCATAGGAGGACGCTGGGCTCACCGCGCGTCCTGCTGATCACTTAGATATCACATTAGATATCACTAAATAACCCAGAAAAGCGCCATAGGATTAGCAGAATGGAGTCGCCAGAGCCAAGCGCAGACGAGAGGCCCACGGAAGAGTGTAGGAAGGGCAGCGAGGCGGTGCGCGCTCCACGGACTAGCAGGAGGGAGCCAGGGCGGAGGGGCGGCTCGCCTGCCAAGCAGAGCCCCCGAGTCTGGCTTGCAAAAGCGGAGGGGCCTGACGGACTGTGTTCCTGCAGCAAGCGCAACTTAGCGTCTGGGAGGTCATAAGTTAACACCTCTGCTCGGAAAGCGGGAAGGCTGGAGGACAAAGGGAAGGAGAGCTGATGAGCCCCCTGATGACAGAGCTCAGTTTGGTGGGGAACAAAGGCGCTCGCCAGCGCCATCTTCCCCGCCCATCCCCCAGCCAAAATCCCAAAGAGAACTAGTTCCTGCCAGGGAACTTGCTCGCTCCGCGCAAACACCCAACTCTGCTTCTGCGGAGCCAAACCTCCGGCAGCGGATCTGACTCCCTCCTGCTGCCACAGGGCCCCTCCTGAAGTGGATCACCTAAGGAGAAGTGAGCCAAGCCTGCCCCTCCTGCCCCTGTGCACCTTGCCTACCCACCCCAGCTAATACGCCAGATCCCCAGCATCACAAGCCTGGCAGTGTGCAAGTAGCCCAGATGGGCCACCCCACCCCACAGTGAATCCCGCCCCTAGGAGAGGGGAAGAGAAGGCACACACCAGTCTGACTGTGGCCCCAGCGGTGGGCTGGGGGCAGACATCAGGTTGGACTGCGGCACCGCCCACCAACTCCAGTTATACACCACAGCACAGGGGAAGTGCCCTGCAGGTCCTCACCACGCCAGGGACTATCCAAAATGACCAAGCGGAAGAATTCCCCTCAGAAGAATCTCCAGGAAATAACAACAGCTAATGAGCTGATCAAAAAGGATTTAAATAATATAACAGAAAGTGAATTTAGAATAATAGTCATAAAATTAATCGCTGGGCTTGAAAACAGTATA
>NW_024414769.1:0-1011 GCF_014898765.1 Herpailurus yagouaroundi | reverse complement strand
ATAAGACTCGTGACTGATCTCTCTTTTGAAACTTGGCAGGCCAGAAAGAAATGGCACGAGATTTTCAGTGTGCTAGACAGAAAAAATATGCAGCCGAGAATCCTTTATCCAGGAAGTCTGTCATTTAGAATAGAAGGAGAGATAAAGGTCTTCCCAAACAAACAAAAACTGAAGGAATTTGTCACCACTAAACCAGCCCTACAAGAAATCCTAAGGGGGACCCTGTGAGACAAAGTACCAGAGACATCACAACAAGCATAAAACATACAGACATCACAATGACTCTGAACCTGTATCTTTCTATAATAACACTGAATGTAAATGGATTCAATGCGCCAACCAAAAGACATAGGGTATCAGAATGGATAAAAAAACAAGACCCATCTATTTGCTGTCTACAAGAGACTCATTTTAGATCTGAGGACACCTTTAGATTGAGAGTGAGGGGATGGAGAACTATTTATCATGCTACTGGAAGCCAAAAGAAAGCTGTGGTAGCCATACTTATATCAGACAAACTAGACTTTAAATTAAAGGTGTAACAAGAGATGAAGAAGGACATTATATAATAGTGACAGGGTCTATCCATCAGGAAGAGCTAACAATTATAAATGTCTATGCGCCGAATACCGGAGCGCCCAAATATATAAAACAATTACTCATAAACATAAGCAACCTTATTGATAAGAATGTGGTAATTGCAGGGGACTTTAACACCCCACTTACAGAAATGGATAGATCATCTAGACACACGGTCAATAAAGAAACAAGGGCCCTGAATGAGACATTGGATCAGATGGACTTGACAGGTATATTTAGAACTCTGCATCCCAAAGCAACAGAATAGACTTTCTTCTCGAGTGCACATGGAACATTCTCCAAGATAGATCATATACTGGGTCACAAAACAGCCCTTCATAAGTTTACAAGAATTGAAATCATACCATGCATACTTTCAGACCACAATGCTATGAAGCTTGAAATCAACCACAGAAAAAAGTCTGGAAAACC
>NW_024414768.1:0-1554 GCF_014898765.1 Herpailurus yagouaroundi | reverse complement strand
GCCAGTGACAGAAGGAAAATACACTAGGGTTCCACTTAAGTGAGGTGTCCAGAAAAGTCATACTCAGAGACACCAAGTAGAATGTGGCTGTAGGGGCCGAGGGGAAAGGGGAATTGGGATTTAGGGTTTAACAGATACAGAGTTTCCCTCGGGGAACAGGACAATGTTCTGGATGGATGTACAACAGTGTGAATGCAGTTAATGCCAGACAACTGTATGCTTAAAGTGACTTATGTGGTAAATGTTATGTTATGTATATTTAATCAGAATTTAAAAAGGAAGGACTGATACACCTCACAACATGGGTGAATGCAGAAAACATCCTCAGTGACAGAAGCCATCCAGAAAAGGCCACTCAGGAACCATCTTGCTCTTTTCTTTTTTTTAATGTTTATTATTTATTGTTGAAAAAGAGAGACAGAGACAGGTCATGATAGCGGGAGTGGCAGAGCAAGAGGGAGACACAGAATCTGAAGCAATCTGCAGGCTCTGAGCTGTTAGCACAGAGCACAAAGCAGGCGCTGGAACCCATCAATTGGAGATCATGACCTGAAGTGAACTCGGCCTTTAGCAGACTGAGACCCCAGGCGCCCCAGGAACCACCTTGCTCTTTAAATCCCCCCAGGTTACACAGATAGGGGAAAGTCTCAGGAGCACTTCCCCAAAAGAAACCGGATCAGAATGGGAAAAGACATTTCACATTGGGGCAGGTGGGGACTCTTGAAGTGGGCCTGTGGTCTGGGTTCTAATGTGGAAACGCAGGGATTTCGTCATTTGGGATTCTGTGGTGGTTTCTTGGGAGGGTGTTCCCGTTTGGGTTAAAACGCACCAAAGTATCTCATGTGAAGTGGCAAACTCGGCAAAGAAACGAGGGTCCAGGTAAAGTGTATTTGCGCTGCTGTGACACGTTCATTGCACGTCTGAAATCACAGAGTAAGGTACTCCTCCAAACAACAGTGTAAGCCCCGCATGACAGAAGCAAGAGAGGGGTCAAACGCTGTGACGTAGGCCCACGCCCAGACCCAGCTCACCCAGGCGGAGAGGCCACGGGCCCTGCAGGAGGCAGCACGTGAGCCAGAGGCACGTGGGAGGGTTCGATTGGTGGCCACGTGTTTTGGGTGCAGCGGAAGCAGGGGGATTTGGAATTCCGGTTGTCCACAAGACGCCACTAATAAGCTGTTAGAACTGCGAAAAGCAATGGAGGGACATCTCACCGAAGTGGACTCGGGAGGCGGGGAGGGGAGGCTGGAAGGCGGAGCCCAGCACCCAGGGTCAGGCTCAGAAACAACCCACTGCTACAGACCCAAGATTAGAACCCTCCGCGGAGAGAAGCCCCAGGCTCAGGCCCCACCAGGAGAAGCTGTGCCCTGCGGCCCCTACAGGAAACCCACCGCGCCTGCAGCCGGGCACGGGAGGCGCCTGCTCGCCCTGCAGCCCTGCTTTCCTCCTGCGGACCTCGCTTCAAAACCAGCCTCCCAACTTCCTCTTCTCCGCGAAACAGCGTTCTTCTCCGTGTGCTCCCCACCCGGCCGCGGTTTTGCCACAGCTTGCTGG